>NC_069097.1:8750363-8930014 GCF_947172395.1 Bicyclus anynana | reverse complement strand
CAAATCAGTATTTATTGAATAAAAGTATAACTTTGATATTATATTATATTATTATTATATTATCGTATGGCATCGCGTCGCTGAATATTTCATACGTGGGAAGAAATTTCACTTTTTTTAAAGAAATTTAAAGTATGTACCCAATTTTCAAAGTCCATATTTGTCCGAAACTTGCTGACCAAGTAATACAGTTGGTTCCAATCGTATCTGGCCGCAGCTTCCGTGCAAATATGGACTTGCTCGTATTTTGTGGCCGCTTTAAATTCTAACCAATTTGTGGTAATAGCACAGGAAACATATGTGGTAAAGTAAAGTAAAGTGTAAAGAGATATTTATTATATTTGTGTAATCTACGTTTAAGAAAACTTGTTAGTTTTGATTTGATTAGATCATTATTGAAAGCCTATTTTGATAAAGGCCCACCAATGGTTACTGCTCCAGTAGCAGCGCTTAGGGTGATAATGTCCCTCATTAACGATCACAGTCAGATATTATTCATAATGACCAAGATTAAATAATCGTTCCTACGTCTCCTAATTTTCTTTCATTAATACCACGAAAGAAAACGTTTCTCAAGGAAAATCCTGCTCCTTTTATCTTGATTAACAAAAAAATACGCAAACAAAGGAAATGGAGTTTTAAGGTAATTCGTTAATTGTCCAACATTCATTTCAATTTCAGTTCATTTAATTGACCTACTTAGCATAGGCTGTTGTAGAGTTTCTATAGACGGTGAGACAGCTTTTCTTGCCAAAAGTACTTATAATGCCGGTGCTACATATAGCTTCATGCATTTGAACACTCGAATAAAGCTAGGTCTTGCACGGGACTTTGTTTGTTCAAATAAATGCACTTTGCCGAGCGGTATGGGTTTTTATTTATCGCAATACATACAACTGAATATAAATGAACGTTTAAGCCCTTATTCGCACGAGAGATTTTTTAACGGACTTTAAAAAAGCGTACCAATAAAGTATGAAGTTTAATGAAGTGCGTTTCTTTGGACATTTGGACAATTATAATTTATAAAATACTCAAAATCCCATGCCTGACTCAATTATGCAAATGTTTCAAGCTATATGTAGCGCCGGCGTTACAATTATAAGGCGCTTTATTGTTTGCGACCTATTTGTATTGTCTTATAGTAATAGGGCTTCCAGAATTTTCAGATCACACTAGGAGTTTTCTTAGAAATCGAGACATAAAAATGCATTGTGAAATATTCCAGACGGTACCTATACCTTTTAGGTGTATACGAGTAGATGGTAAATCTATCTTTGATGTATCTTTTTTTTTATTGAGAATGAATACAAATGGTAACTGAAGCTAACTTATCACAATATCTATACAAATCATGCCCACGTAGGATGGTAGCAAGAATACTGGCTGCATTTCTTATTGATTGGACATAAACAGCTAGTTTGATCCTAGATCATCCAGCTAGGCTGAAAGGATCAGCCTAGCTGTTCAGCCCTAAATTAATGAATAAATTTATAAAATCTTAAATATTAATAAACTTACAAAACTAATCAAAAACAACGGCCAGTCAGATAATCAACGATGGCGCATTTAAAACTTAAGCTTTGGCGGAATAAGGGACGGTTTGACCACCTTCTAATAATATTGATGACAAAAAGTGAAAAAAAAAACTTGTGAATGACCTCTCAGATACTTAGAGGTTGGCGAAACCGTCCCAAAGTCTATGTTTCTAAACTAAAAACGCTTCAGGTAGACGGGCAAAGTGCGACAAGTCGCTTACAAGCATTACGAAGACTTGCTTATAGACGTTTTCTATTCCATCTAAACCAATGGTACTCAACCTTTTTCACCAATGTGCCACAAACACGTGCTCGTCACGGTGTCGCGGGCCGCAAAAAATAAATAAATTATTTCTTATATTTTCTCTATAGGAATGATAATAATTATAAATTGTATAAAAAGAGTATGCTAATAGTACTTATCGTCTCCGAAATCAACTACGCGCATTGCATATTAAAAACAAAACGCGTGGGGCGTCAGACGACTACCGGTGGGTAAAAGGCGCGCGGGGTTTCTTTTCAAAATGGTTTAATTAATACCAGATGTCCTAGATGGGCCAACAACAAAGACCCGGAGTCAGGTTGCAGGTTGAGTATAGCGGATCTAAACAGTTAGGGCATCGACTATTTTTGTCAACTGTAACTAAAAAACCCCAATCCCATTCCACCTACTAATATATTAAGAGGTAAAGTTTGTGGTATTGTAAGGGGTAATCTCTGGATTTACTGAACCGATTTTTAAAATTGTTTTACCACTAGAGAGCCACGTTATTTGTGATTGTCATAGCTATATTTTATCCCCGTATTATCACCGGAACGGGAACTATACGGATATATCCGTGGGGTGTCGGATAGTTGATATAATAAACTACCGCAGGCATTATGGTGAACCTATTCGTTACACGCTTCGTCGCGCAACCGGCTGTTACTGAGGCAGCTAATTTATGCTGTAACCTGACCACTGTTTTGCTGCGCGTTGTCTGTGACGTACGACTACAATAGTTGTTAGTACTCACTCTTAGGTGTTAAAATACCTACATAGTTACATACTTATGATTATTTACAGGCGTGTGTAATATTATTAAGATTATGTTTATTGCACTAAAATAATAATGTACTAACTAAACTTTACCTTACCTCACCTTATCAGCCAATAGACGTCCACTGCAGGACATAGGACTCTTGCAACTACCTTCTAACTACTCGGCTGGGCAGTTTTCGGGAAACTCAGCAACATCTTTTCGTCCGAAATTCCTCAGTGCTTAAACACGAAAGTCTTCGAACAGTGTGTGTTGCCAGTGATGACCTACGGATCCGAGACTTGGTCGCTGACTATGGGCCTTATTAGAAGGCTCAAAGTCACTCAGCGGGCGATGGAGCGAACTATACTTGACATGAGGAGATCCGCAGACGAACCAAAGTCACTGACATAGCTTAGCGAAACGCGAAGCTGAAGTGGCAATGGGCAGGCCACATAGTTCGAAGAGCCGATGGACGTTGCGGTCCCAAGGTGCTGGAAGGGCGACCCCGCAGCGGAACTAATTAAATATATGTCGGCGGATTGACTGGTAGCGCCATCTTACTTTTATTAGGTGGCGATATCTGTTAGAAACGTCAAGGAGTGCGTGTCGTTTATCTGTCAGTTGTTTGTCTGTGGACGTCTGTCAGTTGGCGATCTCTGAGAGAGCTCGCGGTGGATTTCAAGTGTATTCGGTTGAGCGCTTTTTCTGGATCTGGTCAGTTTCGCAGTGTGTTAAGGAATTGGGTGAGTCAGTAATTCGTATAGTGAGGCCATTATAATAATAACATTGCATTGGTACTTGGATGAAAGGCAACACGAGCGAGGAAGGAGAGCATTAACCGGTTGCAAAAGACGTCTTTAATCCTGCCACTGACGGTTGCCAGCCCGTAATCTTGCTCGTGCTTGACTACCTGCCCTATGATAGATAACCCTGGTTTACATGTGATAGTATCAGCGCTGAACTTGATCAATATAGAGGGTAGAACTGTATTAGCTAGTTAAATGGTCGTTCCAATAATGACCGATAGTGTTACTTTGTGTATCTTGCCATCCTTGACACATAAAGCTTAGAACCTGCGCTGAGGCTACGGCTTCTCCGTTATCAGAATTAGTATTTAGTTTGCTTCCGCCGATATCAGAAGTGGAATATGGTCGATGCCCCGATATATATTTACTCTGTATAATCTCTATTAAAGTCTATTTTCGTTTACTATAAATTCTACTAAAAGTTTTTTTGAAGAAACAAAAGATCACCAATAAGATTTTTGTGACCGAATGTTGTATTTGTGTCAATAAACATTAATAAGTAAGAAATTAGATTAATTTTGACGTGACAACGTCTTATAATTAGATGAAGACAGATGTAAACTCGAAAAAAGATGACGTCATGCGTCGTTCCCTCGTACTATGGTTGCCAACTTTTTTTACAAGAAATATAAATATATTCTGGTCTATAAAGATTATTAAACAGTATTTTAGAAAAACGAACATTTTCTTTTGAAAAATGCAACCATTCCATCAGTATTTTCTTATGACGTAGTCACGTTCAACTATCGTCAGTAAATCGACTTTACAGACAACCGTTTTTTTTTTTAAACTAAAGGTGTGATTTAGAGCACGCCCCCGGGTACAAAAACTAAAAACGACAGAAGCGGTACGATATGGATAAAATTCGAAGAGCAAACGAGACGCCGAATTATGACTTTCACGTGAGTAAAAAGCACGGACCGATTGACGCGCGACGCAAATTTTATGACGTGAGCGCCAAAACCATTTTTACCTAATTGCAAGTAAATTAAACAACATAACGAAAAACAAAACGGCCATGTTCAAGATATATACCTGATTTTCTATACAAAACAAAAATTTAAGAAAATAAGTTTGCTCTTCCTGAGATTGAAAGCAAAATGTGAGCAAAACATGTATTTTTCAAAAAAATAAACTATCGAGAAAAGTTTTACAAATTGTGTATTTTGTATAGTCATAACGAAGCTAACACTTTGAAATATCATTTACCCAAATATCAGGCTCCTAACTTTTCCAGAATCTGTGATCCAGAACCATTTGTAACCACCAAATTACATATTGTCATCAACCCATATTCGGCTCACTGCAGAGCTCAAGTCTCCTCTCAGAATGAGAGGGGTTAGGCCAATAGTCCACCACGCTGGCCCAATGCGGATTGGCAGACTTCACACACGCAGAGAGTTAAGATAATTCTCTGGTATGCAGGTTTCCTCACGATGTTTTCCTTCACCGGTTGAGACACGTGATATTTAATCTCTTAAAATGCACACAACTGAAAAGTTGGAGGTGCATGCCCCGGATCGGATTCGAACCCACACCCTCCGGAATCGGAGGCAGAGGTCATATCCACTGGGCTATCACGGCTCTCAATTACATATTGCACACTCTTAATTCCGCGGTTGAAAAGCATTGTCATACACATACTCGTAAATATGCAGGTCGCATTGCAGCACTTTGAAATACGCGACTTTTTGAAGAGGGTTATTTTTGTAAGCGTACCTATACAATAACGTAATAGCTTCCATTTTCGCGAGACGGTATAAAAATAACGGGTTATTTGTATATCGGGCCATGAAACACAGCGATTGAATAAAAAGCTTCAGCGTGAAGCGTTAAGTCAGCCATTGACGGACAATTATTCTCACGTTTGATAATAAAAACCAAAATAGTGAATAGGCCAGCTGCTCCCATAAAAGGGATATGGATCATAGACCCATCGTGGTGATGATAGGTTGGCTGTTTTGTTTATATGTTTGACTATTTAACGATATCTATGATATGTAAATATATAAACAATAATTGATTGGGCTTAAGCAAAGTGTAACTTATCCAATTCCAGTCAAACATGCGACGAAGGGCATTTCTTGTGAAGAACCAACGCAACTAAAGAGATAGCTAAATTTCCGGATGCTGCTATTGGTTGACATTTGTTTATTTCTCGTATGCGATGCGTTTGGTCGCCTATTAGGCCTACAGGAAGAGCTTTTTTAAGTGCCTACTGAAAAATTTATTAACTTGTTTGGCGTCTTCTGTAAATAAGAAAGTATACTAAAAAAACTGCTTTCGGAATATGCAAGCGTTTATCTTTGCCTTCAATTTATCTAATAGGTTTGACTTGGTCAAGGTTATGAAAAGACCAATAATTCTAGTAAAATCTTAAACTCTTCGGTATCTAAACCATTTGGACTTATGACTTCCACCACTTTTGGTAAAGAACTTAGCGTTAATGTTGAGTCTATACACTGAGTTAAACGAATTCAGCGATAATTTACGAAGCGATGTCTGTGTTACTTCTGTGGGAAGTCTAGTGTATAGTCCTTTTCATGAAAGAAGTCCCAGACGCGGCACTAATGTCTTAATAGCGCTCATTGCCATTTGGTAATAACGGTCTTTGTCATTTGTGTAAGGCGTTGTCAATTTTAGTTCAGGTTTTAGCCGCGGGACTTCTTTCATGAAAAGGACTCTAGTAAACGCTTTTGGCGTTGACGTTGAGTCTATACAATAGCAATTAATTCAGCGACATTATGATCTACAATGGATGTTAAGTGTGCAGCGACTATTACATACACATCATAGCATGTCAGACCAAATATCTAAGGACTTGTATAACAACCAAATACATCAACAAGATTATCTGTCGTTTTATATAGGGACGAGGTGAACTCACACATCAAAAATAACATCAATTCCAAAATATAACATTCTGTGTACTTACACTACACACAAATATAAATTTGGTTCGCAATACACATGTGTAAATTTACACAGACTAACAAACAGATCGCTTAAACTCGTTTCACACAATATACGATTATTTGATCGATGTTTTGTTGAAGAATCGATTCTTTTGTTTTCGATATTGTTATTGTTTAGATATTATTTTTATAAAAAACTAGCGAACCCGGTCAAGTCTCACTTTGATTTATGTGCGCACTTCCCTACCCCTAGCCCTACCCATCCCTACTCCTACCCTACCCCTTCCCTACTCCCACCCTACCCTTACATTATCTCTACCCTACCCCTACCCTTACCCTACCCCTATCCTAAAATAACTCTCTGTAAAAACCATCGTCGTACTTTAAGGAATAATAAAAAAAAATTAGCCAAATTGGTTCAGCCGTTCTCGAGATTTGTGCTTAGTTTAGTAATACATTTCATAGATTCATTTTTATTTTACAGATTGATATATCTAATTAAGTTAGAAATACTTACAAGTGAACTAGAACTTGTTGACCGTTTTTTTATGCCATTCAACTACACAAACCGGCATTTATAAGGAGCTCTTTACACAACGAAAACGATTATAACACTGAAACATCGATTCCATAGAAACAGTTTTTATAAATGCGTTAGATCGTTGATCTTGTGCTTTGACACAGGGGTAACGTCTAGCAAGGCAGGTCCCTATATAATTCGTCTGAGTACAACATACCGTACAACTGCACGTAAGTGGATATTTTACCATCATTAGCGCGCGCTTGACTTCGCTGCAACTTTACCCGTTTCAAAAGTATCTTCTCAGCGACCCGACAGTAATGGGCCCTTTGCTCGTATAGTGCTCGTGATTCTTTTGTTTGTTTTTAATCACCACACATTTTTTCCGCTTCAAGAACAACAATCGAGCTAACTGTGTACCTGTATACAGATGTGGCGTAATTTTGTACTTTATTTTTATATAGTTTTTATTACAGAACTTTTTTAAGATCACAATAGTACATTATGATATAAGTGCGGTAAGTTGAAAATTACAGCCGAGACGATATTGCTAGTTCTCGCCTACGGCTTGAGCTGTAGTAAGGAAGCAGAGGCTGTAATTATCAAAGCTCACGTATGTCATACGACGTTTTATGACACATTTGCGAGGAAAGTTAGCAGAATTCCTTAATGACAAATTATTTTATATCAATAAAATGTAAATGTATACTTAATGTTTTGACAGTATTACTTTGGTTTAATTTTATTTTATTATTTTTGTTATATGACTTTAATTTATGAAATGGCATTGTAAATAATTGACAATTAGTAAATAAAAATTATTATAATGTACTCGGATTGCACGCCTATGAGGCAGATTGTGTGTGAACATGAAAATGTAACAATATTTGTATATGACCACATTCTGGCAATAAATGATTTATGATGATTTATGAAACACACTTTCTGAAAATGAATTTGCGTCTATGCCTGTTTTCCAGATGACATTTTGATACACTTGTTATTTTTGCACAGGTAGCGAAGTGCGTGCGTTTTTTTATAGCCAAATGCACCAAAAACAGCCAGTATTACTAATAAAGTAAATTAATCTGTTACTGATAAATGGTTTTCATCTTTACAATTGTGTGCATTTTAAGAAATTACATATCACGTGTGACGGAAAAACATGGAGAAACTTGCATACCAGAGATTTTTTTAATTCTCTGCGTGTGTGAAGTCTGCCAAGCCGCGTTGAGAGAAGACTCGAGCTCATGAGTGAACCGAATCTGGGTTGATAGTGATGAATGAACACATAAGGCTACTTTACATAGTAGCCTAAATATAAAAGCGAAAGGTCAGTTTTCACTAAATCTCGAAAACCGATTGACAAAGATGACATTTGTAGTAGACGTCCGCTAAGTTAACGACATGGCCGGATTAAGGAGGTCTAAGGGCGGTAGAAGTCACGGATGTCCACTAGTATTCTATAAAATATAAGGTTTGATTGAATGAGAATACTACTTAGGCTATCCAATTCGTTATTTCCGTAAAAAATGGCGTTCTTTTTCAGAGGCGACACTTAATATAAGAACAAACGGCGTACCGAATGAGAGGGCAATTTTGCTTTCATGTTTTCTTTTTAATAAACAAAGAAATGGGAAAGAGATAAAAGAAAGTTATGCCGCCATATTTTTTGTTGTCTCACGACTTCCAAGAACGGAAATATCTGTAAATATTACGTACGTATACGTATAAACGACTAGCGGCCGCCCGCGACTTCGTCCGCCCTGAGATCTCTTTAATCCGGCCCTATTGTTAAATCCATTCACAGTAAAAGTTAACTAACTTGTCATTAATCTCACACGTATAACTAGCGGACGCCCCCGACTTCGTCCGCCCTTAGACCTCTTTAATCCGGCCCTATCGCTAAATCCATTCACAGCAAAATTGACACTACATTCCTGCAAAATTGCAAGTTTGTAGCATGAAAGATAAAGGACTTGCTTTCAAACTTGCAAGAGCCTTTAGACTTCCTCAATCCGGCCCTGGCGCGATATTGATTTGTAAAGGACGTCTGCGAACTATAAACTACATTCCTGTCAAATTTCAAGTTTGTAGGATTCAAAAAGAAGGACTTTCATATAAACTTGCGAGAGCCTTTAGACCTCTTTAATCCGGCCCTATCGTAAAATCCGTTCTTAGAGCATACATAACTATAAACTACCTCCCTGTCAAATTTAACAACATACTAAAAATATTAGAGATACGCATATCACTACTGCAGCGTTTTATTTGACCGGCCTAATATGCGGCTTTTATGCGCCATGATAGCCCAGTGGATATGACCCCTGCCTCTGATTCCGGAGGGTGTGGGTTCGAATCCGGCGCAGGGCATGCACCTCCAACTTTTCAGTTGTGTGCATTTTAATTATTTAAATATCACGTGTCTCAAACGGTGAAGGAAAAACTTCGTAAGGAAACCTATACCAGAGATTTTTTTTAATTCTCTGCGTGTGTGAAATCTGCCAATCCCCATTGGGCCAGCATGGTGGACTATTGGCCTAACCCCTCTCATTCTGAGAGGAGACTCGAGCTCAGTAGTGAGCCGAATATGGGTTGATAATGATGACTTAATGGTTAAGTGACTTGAAGCCGCATTTGGACTGACTTTAATCATAATCAATACTCATCTTTTGGGGTATTGTCATAGAGAATGCATCATCATCAACCTATTATTAAAGGTCCACTGCAGGGCTAGGACTTTCTTTAAATAGAACAGCCCCTGTAGCCAAGCGGCACGTCGATTCTCTTTCTACGATCGCTAACGCTTCAAAAATCAGAATAATGTATGGGAATGACATTTGCTATCGACAGGTCACGTGATCAAGATCTATCATATCCATACATTTTTCTAGTTTTCGAAGCGTTTGCGGTATATTCGGGTAAATAAGGTCAATGTTAACTAATTTATACATAAAAAGCAAAGATTGTCTGGATATTTGCAAAATAAATGAGATTTTAGAATTTAAACTATCGTGAGTGTTATTCATATTAATTGATTATGAAACACGGCTAAAACTCACGTGATATTAGGTCGGAGTATGCCCGACTAGTTTCGAACCCATACGGGGCCCTTAGTCATGAGCTGGTTCTTGCATCGCGGCACGATCTAAACTGCGAAGCGGCTGCGCGACGCGCTGCTGCACGCATTGCGCGCGCGGAGAGGGAAATAAATGAGATTATAAAATTTCAAAATCTATTAAAAATCTTTTGTCGTAATTAGATGAAAATTCATACAGTTTTAGCTTCCTTACATTAAATGTGACATTTTTTAATAAATAAACTATAAACATAAACGCACAAATAACAAAGATATTAGTAATTTTGTTTGAACACCCGTACAAAGCCAACGACGTCATAAGATCGTACCATTTTGTATGGAGCGTTTTTCAGGGATCCGCGACAGCGCCGCAAATCTGACACTATAAATCCCTGTAGCTCCGAAAGTAATGATCGCAGATACCCTGTTACTTTTACGAAATGTATATATGCTTTACTATTAGCATACTCTTAATTTATATACAATTTAAAAAACTGTCATCATCCCTATTGGCACGCTGGTTTTGGAAACGGATATTCCTATTAATTGTATTACCGAGGCTTTATAAATATATTAGTTTACTTAATGCTGAATATTTTTTTGTTGTTTTTTCTCGTTTTATATATTAATTCCATTGTTTCAGGTGTTACCGGGGCTGTACGTAGGCAACTATAGAGACTCCAAGGACCCTTTACAATTGGACAAATACAAAATAACTCACATCCTCTCCATACACGACGCTGCCAGGAGAATACACGCTGTAAGTTTGTTTGTTAAAAACTTTTTTTTTATGAAAAATGTAATTTTGAAAAGATTTTTGAAAAAAATGAATTTATGCATAGATTTTGTTATAAAAAGAACTTGTAATATAAGTATATTACACGTTCTTAACCGCATGGAAATCCTGAACCAAAAATATATTGAAGGGCACTGCATAGTTATATACCGAAGCCGAAAATTCATGTTATTATTTTTATCTGTCTTTCTTTATCAAGTTAGAATGTTTGCTATTGAGTGCTCTAGAAGAGTTAGGAATAATCACAATAAGCGCGTCTCAAAAATTACTATCTTTTAACCCTTGATTCATCAGTCAAGCTAAAGCGTCTATTAACTTACTATTAATAGCAGACGCCACATGGTTTCACCCGCGTAGTTCCCGTTCCCGTAGGAATACGGGGACAAAATATAGCCTATAGCACCCGGAGACAGAATAGCTTCCCAACAGTAAAAAAAAATTTCAAATCTGTCAACGATTATTTTATACTGTAGATATGTTACCTGCCTACAAAATCAACGCAAAAAGTGTTCCGAATTTAGCTACTCCACTGAGCGCACAGATGCACAATTTTGTGTTTACTTACATTATATATTTATGTATATATATATAGTTTTTACACTTTCTGAACACACAACTTGCCATAGTAGATAATATTTAGGTATTATTTGTTTAAATAACTTTAGTAGCTTACAATACGACTAAATGAAATTAAGACAATTAGCCACTTTAGTCCGCCGCAGTTTCGACGCGTTAGTGACATATCTAATAGTATAAAATCTTTGTGTTCAGTAGTTTCGGAGGCTATTCAATGTAACAACAACGTAACAAACGAACAATCAAATCTTTCCTCTTCATAATAATTATTACGAGTAATATAAGTACCTAATTATTTTTGCTCTCTTTAATATACGTACCTAAGGCTATATATGCGTGAGCCGTGATAGCTCAGTGGATATGACCTCTGCCTCCGATTCCGTTATGTGCATATTAAGAAATTAAATATCACGTGTCTCAAACGGTAAAGGAAAAACATCGTGAGGAAACTGCATTTTCTGAATTCTGTGCGTGTGTGAAGTCTGCCAATCCGCATTGGGCCAGCGTGGTGGACTATTGGCCTAACCCCTCTCATTGTTAGAGGAGACTAGAGCTCAGCAGTGTGCCGAATATGGGTTGATAATGAAGGCTATAAATAAAAATCAATTTACAAGAAGTAAACTACAAAAACCAACAAGCAACAGTGCTTGAAGTCTTTCGCAACTAAGTACTTAATGCAAATCTTAATTTGCATAAAGCTGACCTGGATCTAACCTCTTTACAGTAAATCGGTTCTATTTATTCATTCTCGGGCACGGAATAATTTTCTTTTTTCAATCTGTGGAAAATTCTGTGGAAAGTGAGTAGGTACTTGACAGCGATATTACCTGATGAAGGACAATGCAGTGGAATATGGAAGTGAGCCAATAAAATAGGTAGTTTTTTACATAAAAAGGTTCTAAACGGTAACTGTTACGAACTTTGAGCAAGTTTTAACCTGAACTCAAACAACAACTAGCTGACTTATATAAGTAGGGAAACCTTGATAGTTCCACGGCTAAGAGGTCGCACTCAAACCGAAATGTATTGGGTTCGATTCCCGTGAGTTAGAGTTATCGTGACCTAAGACGAGCTTCATTGGAGAAAAGCGAACATTGGTCATGTTCAATAGATATGGTTAATATTTTTTTTATAAAATAATTTATTCCCACATTACTATTAGAGGAGAGTTACGTAGGTACTCTTAAAAAAGTTTTCATGATTTTATTTTACGATTTTGTCGACATGCTTAATTGTACATACCTAAGCTAAAATACAGCTTTCTAGTCACCATCATAATCATTATCAACCCATATTCGGCTCACTGCTGAGCTCGAGTCTGCTCTCAGAATGAGAGGAGTTAGGCCAAATATTGGCCTACCTACTTGTGTAAGTATAACCTACCATCTACTACGATGTTTTTCCTTCACCGTTTGAGACACGTGATATTTAATCTCTTAAAATGCACACAACTGAAAAGTTGGAGTTGCATGCCCTGGACCGGATTCGAATCTACACCCTCCGTAATCAGAGTCAGAGGTCATATCCACTGAGCTATCACAGCTCTTACTAATAGGTAATCTTCGAGCGCAGCAAACAAAACGCAGACGCACGGTTCGATGGACATGGTGAAGCTATAATTCCGTGTTGACTAAGGAACCCTAAATAGATACATTGTAATTATGTTTAGACGTATATCTATACTGTAAAGGACATGAATGAATGTAGCCTTAGTTAGGGAAACAAACCTTTTCCCTAAGGCAAAACGTCCCATCTACTGGCCGTACTGTTTCATGAATATTACACCATAAAGGCCCGTCGGAGATACATTTCATAACTCCAATAAACGCCCTCCCACGTGTAACCTGCGCGTATGTTCGTGTACATGAATAATTTGTTTTATTGCTACAGCTACAGCCAACAGTTGTTTACATTGATGCGAGTATAAAGTCTTTTCTACCCGACTGTACACGCTTTCATACAATTACTAGCTGACCCGGCGAAAGATGTTTTGGCTATCGCTATTAAAAAATAGCGTATTTTTATTGGTAGTTATTATTGGTAGTCAGGTCAAAAAAAAAAATAAAAACAAAAATTTTGTTCAAAAAAAGAAGAAAAAAGTCGACGCGCACCTTTAGCAAAATTGATGGCCGATTTTCAGACCTATCCGATATGCACACAATATTTCATAATATATATATAGGTATATATATAAATTACAACCGACTTCAAATGATAAACGTACCCACGAAACTAAAAAGCGAAAAATAACATTATAATTTTTTGTACATACTGATCACTTTGATGTCGATGCCAAGCCGGTGTCGATTGAGTATCAGTCCAGCAGTTTTGGACTATTTTGTTAACAAACACCGGGACACAATAATTTAATACCTCCGACTGACATCAAATGCTAAATCAGTTGGTGATATATTTCTCTATCATCAATATCATCGTTTTTTACGTCTCACTACAAGATCAAGCCTCCGTCCTCATAGGAGAATGGGACCGAGATCCACCACGCTGCTCAAATGAGGGTTAGCGAGCTTACCGTTGTAATGTAAAATTCTCTAACGACCACTATCAGATGTCAAAAATAATGACCAGGACACGATGACGAAACGTGCTCTCCGAAGCACGGGGTATAACTTTAGCTTTCGAACTCCTGCGGCTGAGAATTTTAACTGAAAATTTCAAAGAAGAAAGAAAATTTCAGCAAACCCAGGACCTCGTGACCACTTAGACTAACCACAGAACCAAATCTGTTAACGTAAACTGAGAATCCAAGTCCTCCCAATTATAGCAACTCCGGCTAGATAGGTTATTAGAACCTCTAGCCCGAGTTGCTTTATAATTGGTACTCGTAGGTTTATATTGCGCCAGAGGTCGTCGAAAACTACGAAGACCAAAAGTTCACGGCCAAAGTCACACTAACCTACGAGTTATAGCTCCTTAAATTTTAAACCATCCCTCCCTCTTAAAATTTTCGAACAGTAAATGTATAATAAACATACGAGCACCCATAATCCCCCAGTCCCAAACTTCGTTCTGAATCATTACGTATTCAGATTCGAGCGCTCACTTCGCGAAGTTAGATTGTGATGATGTTTTAATTAGTAGAGCGAATTCTCGCCACTGTGATTATGCTTTTAATAGCTCTGCCCCGCGGTTTTGGTTATGTTGTATAATGGTCATAGCACACTTAACAACGCGGAGAGATCGACACCGTATCAGCTCGAGACGTCCAGTATTTTTTGTACGATTGTAGAACGTCATACCTGCGGATACTACGCGACAGAATTGTCGGTCGGCATGACACACCAGACGCGCGGTACTGTCGGTCGGGGCTCAATAGATTTTCAACTACGCGCGTGTCGGAAACGGTTTGACATCAGAACCGGATATAAAGAGCAAAACGATGAATTGAATGAAAGCCTCGGAGTCTAACAATTCCCACCAATAGCGTTACCAATAAACCCTCAAGCGGCAGAATAATCTTCAGCGAAGTCCCGGACTTGTGACTGATGGACGTAGGATTAAATACGTCTTTTAAAACTAGTTAACACTTCCTTTCTCCACTCAAGTCATTCTCCCCGCCTACCCCAAAATAATACATGTAGGTTTTTCCAACAAAAGATTTGGACGGATCGAACGTCGTGAGAAGAATAAGCTAGACCGCCTGAGCGGTCGCCTATATCGCCATCACTCGGTCTCCCACTAATCCCCAGCTACTTACTATCTCGGTTCGTGACAACACGAGCCTACTGATCGAATAACACGCAGATCTTTCAGTCGCGTAACGCGCCGCATGCTGCCGCGTGGAAAATCCAAAAATTTATGGGATCTTATTGATGCTTGACTAGCTGATCCGACAAACGATGTTTTTTTTATTCTCTACAAATTAGCCCTTGACTACAATCTCACCTGATGGTAAGTGATGTTGCAATCTAAGATGGAAGCGGGCTAACTTGTTAGGAGTAAGATGAAATCCACACTCCTTTCGGTTTCTACCCGACATCGCACCGGAACGCTTAATCGCTTGGCGTTACGTCTTTGTCGGTAGGGTGGTAACTAGCCACGGCCGAAGCCTCCCACCAGCCAGACCTGAACCAATGCTCAATCAATTTTTGGCACCCATTTAGATAATTTCTTTATCACAAAAAACCAAAATATATTTTTATACTAGCCGACGCCCGCGACTTCGTCCGCGTGGAATTCAGTTTTTCACAAATCCCGCGGGAACCTTGGATTTTTCCGGAATGAAAAGTAGCCTATGTGTTAATCCAGAGTAAACTATTTCCATTCCAAATTTCAGCCAAATCGCTTCAGTAGCCGCAGCGTAAAAGAGGAACAAATATTACACACTTACACACTTTTACACTTACACACTTTTACACTTACACACAAACTTTCGGCTTTATAATATTAGTGTGAAGTGTGATAATACAATCTTATACATTTAAAGAACTGGTTATTTACTTACATTTTTTTTAATTACAAAATAAATTGATGAATCTTCATTATCATTGATATTGGATGGATGGATTAGATGGATATTAACTACAACAGAGTAACAGACAAACATTTATCACCATATTAATGTAGGTACGCAAAACAACAATTTTCATAGTCACAATGAACTAGCTAGAAACTACTCCTTTCTTACGAAGAAGGCATAGAAATCCCCCTCTTATGTCATGTGACAATGTCTTACTTTTGAAAAGTTGTTCATTTACGTTGCTTATTTCGCTTGCGGGTGGCGGAAAAAGTAACATAATATTCGTCTAGACGCGCTTTTCACGAAACGTGAATGGAACTCGCGTCATTAAAGTTTAACGACTGGTGTTACGTGAACTTAACGTTGCCTAAATCACAAAAAGCCAAATCGACGTGACCTATTTTAACCTTTAGGTAGTTAATATTGGACATTATAACAGTTAGCTGTTAATCGCGGTTTCACCGGCGTAGATTTCCATCCATATAGGTACTAATTATATATTCTCTATGTTCAGTGATAGTGGATATGATCTCTGCCTCCGATTCCGGAGGGTGTGGGTTCGATTCCGGTCCGGAGCATGCACCTCCAACTTTTCAGTTGTGTGCATTTTAAGAAATTAAATATCACGTGTCTCAATCGGTGAAGGAAAACATCGTGAGGAAACGTGCATACCAGAGAATTATCTTCATTCTCTACGTGTGTGAAGTCTGCCAATCCGCATTGGGCCAGCGTGGTGGACTATTGGCCTAACCCCTCTCATTCTGAGAGGAGACTCGAGCTCAGCAGTGAGCCGAATAAGGGTTGATGACGACGATGTTTCCAAACATCTACGATTGACTGTACCCGAGTCTAATCTATGTAAATACCAAAGGAGATCTAAACACATCAATATTACAAAGGAGATGGTCCATTTCAGGTCCCCTCTGTACCCCGTATCATTAAAATTAAAAAAATACAGGGTATTTGTTAAAATATAAATAAGTGAATTAATGTAACTAAATAAAAAGAAATAAATAAAATGAATACCCAAGTTTTTGAGACAAAGCAAGATGGCGCCCATAAAGCAACTATGACATGACATTTGAAAGCAAACGTCAAAACTCATTGTTACTCATAATAGTGTTGCATTTCGTGGGACAGAATGAATATTATTTCGAAAGAATTAAAGTAAATTCGTAGTTTTGTATAATAGAAAATAGTTAAAAAAAAATATTTTCTTTTATTTTATCCAGGGTACAGTGACTGATCCTGGGCTCCATACAATTTTGGACCATCTCCTTTGCCAAAAACTGAATTCTACGCGGAATTAAAATGAATTGAACCTGACAGTACATAGGGTAATTTAATCCCGAAAAAGTCCATGATTCCCGCGGGATTTTTGAAAAACAGAAATCATGCCAATCCCTTGTCGATACTTCTTTATACTACTAATATCATAAAGTGGTAAATAGGGTAGGGGGTAATCTCTGTATTTACTAAACCAATTTTGAATATTCTTTTACCACTAGAATGCCAAGTTATTTGTGAGTGTCTAAGGCTATATTTTATCTTCGTTATATTCTTACGGTAATAGCAACAACGCGGGCAAACCGCGGGGCGTTAGCTAGTTTTAAATTAAAAAACAATTTAGTCACGCCCAGATCGCACGAAACCGTTGTAATGACGTCATAAGTACAGTAATAACTTTTACAGCCCACTAAATAAAACTGGACGTGCCAAGCCTTTTGTAACTACGAGTTAGTGCGAGTAGAATTAATGTTCACATGTGAAGTGCTACGATTTAAGTGAATCCATCGTTATGTCCCCCTTGAGACTGTCTAGCTCTAGCAATAGAACTCTCGAAAAGATACAACTGAGACGGGGAGAAAACATCTTAACTAAAAATTATAAAAGCGAATGTGAGTTTGTTTTTCTGTTAAGCTTTCACGCATAAACCAGTTATTTGATTTGAAATTTTTTTTTCACCAATGGAAAGCTACATTATCAGCGAATAACATAGGCTATATTTTAATCAACTTGTTCCCGCAGGAACGGGAATTAGGCGTGTTAAACCGCGGACCGCTGCTAATATAATATGCTTGTACTTATTTACGTATTGTACAAATATTCATTTTATGTTTGTTCGTATTTTAAAAATGGTCACACCGTTCATTATTTCTCTCGTTTGAGCGTAAGCTTTACGACTAGCGAATGACCGTAACTTTGTCCGCAAAATTGATGTTACCTTTTTATCCACTTTTTATTAACGCCACGATTGACTGCAAGCACGACCTAATAGTAAGTGATTATGCAGCTTTAAACAAGTTTGTCTAGAAGATGCTTGCTCAGGCTTGAAGATACTAGGTAGGTAATAGGTACCCTGGCAAGTAAGTTGACCCAAAATGACAGTTGTCTGTGCAGGTACAATTATAAACAAAAGTGTTAGACGCGTGCTTCGTGGCAACCCGCTTCATTATAGATGTCAAACACCTAGGGATGATGACAGTTTTTTAAATTGTATATAAATTAAGAGTATGCTAATAGTAAAGCAATTTTGTAAAAGTAACAGGGTATCTGCGATCATTACTTTCGGAGCTACAGGGATTTAAAGGGTCAGATTTGCGGCGCTGCCGCGGATCCCTGAAAAACGCCACATACAAAATGACACGCTCTTATGACGTCGTAGGCAATTAATGGTCGTTAGATTTGTATGGGCGTTTAAACAAAATTATTAATATCTTTGTTATTTCTGCGTTTATGTTTATAGTTCCCATATTAAAAAATGTCACATTTAATGTAAGGAAGCTAAAACTGTATGAATTTTCATCTAATTACGATAAAATATTTTTAATAGAATTTGAAAATTTATAATCTTATTTATTGTGCAAATATCCAGTCAATCTTTGCTTTTTATGTATATATTAGTTAACATTGATACATTCGGGTAAAATGTATCTTAAAAATTAATATATTCAAACCTAATCATCATCCCCATTGTAATGGCTTCAAATCAATGCCATAGTTACTCGTGGCATCTCTTACCTGTTACTGTCCATAGTTTATCTTACTATACCTATATACATTGCAGGTATAGGGCTATAAAACCAGTGGTTCTACCAATTGATTCAGCAATGTATTGCAAAGAGCTTCATTCATTCTCGAAGCCACTTATTCCTGATTATCCGTCTATAGAATTCAATATAACGTGTCGTGCTTTTCATGAGGCTTTGCAATATAAAAAGCTTGCACTATCCCGGTATTTTTTGCTTTCTTTTCATGTGAGATAAACAACCTCATTGAATGCAGTGAATGTAAACTCTAGGTTGGTATTTTTTTGTTTGTGCTAAAACCTTCGGATTTCCCTGCTAACTTTGAATTTTGTTCCATATTCTGTACTAGCGGCTACGTCTGCGTGAAGTTAATTTTTTCACAAATGTCATGTATTTTACTAAAACTAAAAGTAGCCTAAGTTATGCTCCAACTTCCAATTAATCTCTATACCTAATTTCCTTTAAATTGGTAAGGTACAGTGGCTTGGCCGTGAAAATGTAACAGACAAGACAGACTTACTTTCGTATAATATTAGTATATATTCGATTCATAATCGTATAAAAAATTCTTGGAATAGCGAAAGAACTCAGTATTTCATAGCCCGAGCTAGGATTCCAATCCAGGAGCTCGTGATCCTAAGCTACATAGTCTAACCACTAGACAAATTACGCAATGCTTCAGGCAATACTGGAAACAATCTTTTTATTATCAAATTTCGTAATCTACTCAATATAAAACCCCAAACCTTATAAATAAGCTATTCATTCCTACAGGCTGTTTGGTAATGTTCACTTAATTAGCCATTGTATTGCATACACGGCATAAATACGATTGAAGGTGGATGGAAATTAATAAATCCCACTTATTTATACTTAACTAGTAAAATATTACTACTTAGCAGGGGCGATTGGTCCTCACAAAACGAATATTATCGGGTTACCTTTTAAATATCCATACACACATCATTATTGTAATGTATTTTATACGCTCGAAATTTATATATTACATTTCAACAGCCTTTCTATGTTACGCCTCCGCGCAACTAAAAATGAGTACATATTAATAACTAGCTGACGCCGCGCGGTTTTACCCGCGTAGTTCCCATTCTCGTAGGAATATGGGAATAATATATAGCCTATAGCCTTCCTCGATAAATGGGCTATCTAACACTGAAAGAATTATTCAAATCGGACCAGTAGTTCCTGAGATTAGCGCGTTCAATCAAACAAACAAACTCTTCAGCTTTATAATATTAGTATAGATATCTCTAAGAAGTGGCGTCATTATCAACCCATATTCGGCTCACTGCTGAGCTCGAGTCTCCTCTCAGAATGAGAGGGTTTGGCCAAGTTCACCACGCTGACCCAATACGAAATCGCAGACTTTACACACGCAAAATTCTCTGGTGTGCAGGTTTCCTGATGATGTCTTTTTTTCACCGTTTGAGACACGTGATATTTAATTTCTTAAAATGCACACTACTGAAAAGTTGGAGATGCATGCCCCGGACCGGATTCAAACCCACACCCTTCGTAATCGGAGGCAGAGATCATATCCACTGGGCTATCACGGCTTTCGCCGTAGAAGTAGGCGTACGTATATGAAACTAGCTTGGTCGTTAAAACTAAAAACACATAGGGTTGAAACCTACTTGAAAAGTCAGTCTTCGCTACTGCTACTTACTTACTTACTTAATGACATCTAATATCATACTTCGACTCACCCACGTTGATGTTAGGTAAAGTGTTATGTTAGACTAAAACTTCTTCTTCAATCTTCCGCATACATTACAACAAAATATAACGAGCCGTGATAGCCCAGTGGATATGACCTCTGCCTCCGATTTCGGAGGGTTTGGGTTCGAATCCGGTCCGGGGCATGCACCTCCAACTATTCAGTTGTGTGCATTTTAAGAAATTAAATATCACGTCTCTCAATCGGTGAAGGGAAACATCGTGAGGAAACCTGCACACCAGAGAACTTCTTAATTCTCTGCGTGTGTGAAGTCTGCCAATCCGCATTGGGCCAGCGTGGTGGACTATTGGCCTAACCCCTCTCATTCTGAGAGGAGACTCGAGCTCAGCAGTGAGCCGTATATGGGTTGATAATAACATAACTACCTATAAGTATCAATTTTGTCCGTCTGTATCCTATTCGTGAAAGTATGTTCTTAATAATTGAATCCGCCACGAAAAGCTCACAAGCTATTTATCCACAAAACAGCAATTTCACCGTTTCAGCGACTGGGAATGTGCTGTTGATGCCGTGAGCGTTGCGAAACGAAAGAGATAAGTTGTTGCCATTCCTTGGCATGGTTTTGTGAAATAGTGTTGAGCATGTTATTTATCGATGTGATAGCCGATGTGTTAAATATTGATCATTTTTCTTCAGTCACTAACGCTTCCAAAACTTACTGGGTCTCTAGCCATGTTACGCATACATTTTGTTTCTACAAACACTCCATCGGATATAATATTTCCCATACATATTTTAGATATCGAGGTGTTAGCAATTGTAGAATGAGAATTGCTATATTAAATTCGTAACATGGCTAAAGATGCCGAAATCTGTAATGGTGAATAATTTAGTCAATTAATGTTACTGATGAAGACTAACGAGTCGAAAGTAGCAAAATTGTCTAATTTTTCTACTTTTCTGTTATTATTTGAAAGCCAATAATAACAAATAACATTACGAGTAATACTTAATAGGTATCTACAATTTACATGCTGTATAACTCAATGACACTTTCAAGTTCCATCTTTCATCATCATCATCATCATATCAGCCGATGGACGTCCACTGCAGGACATAGGCCTTTTGTAGGGACTTCCAAACATCACGATACTGAGCCATCTGCATCCAGCGAATCCCTGCGACTCGCTTGATGTCGTCAGTCCACCTGGTGGGAGGTCGGCCAACACTGCGCTTACTAGTGCGGGGTCGCCATTCCAGCACTTTGGGACCCCAACGTCCATCGGCTCTTCAAGTGGTTTTATTCTAAGCTAAAGATGGAACCCATCTTTAGCTTAGAATATATATAAAACATAAAGAAGCGTTAATTTAAGTAAATACTAGCGGATTCCGCGGCTTCGTCCGCGTGGAATTCAATTTTTCACAAATCCGGATTCCGGATCCGGATTTTTCCGGTATGGAAAATAGCCTATGTGTTAATCCAGAGTGAATTCTATTTTTATTTAAAATTTCAGCCAAATCGCTTCAGTAGCCGAAGCGTAAAGGAGCAATACACACACAAACTTTCGCCTTTATAATATTAGTGTCATGTGTGAAACTTCTAATCAAAATGTAGTTTTCTTCATATTAAAATGATCCTCCCGTTATAAATTACTTTTAAAGTCAAGTCAAGTATAAGTAGATATATCGTCGTTGTCAACCCATATACGGCTCACTGCTGAGCTCGAGTCTCCTCTCAGAATGAGAGGGGTTAGGCCAATAGTCCACCACGCTGGCCCAATGCGGAATGGCAGACTTCACACACGCAGAGAATTAAGAAATTTTCTGGTGTGCAGGTTTCCTCACGATGTTTTCCTTCACCGTTTGAGACATTTTATATATTTAATTTCTTAAAATGCACACAACTGAAAAGTTGGAGGTGCATGCCCCGGACCGGATTCGAACCCACACCCTCCGGAATCGGAGGCAGAGGTCATATCCTTTAGCCGTATTATCCATTATTAGTAGGTATATATATGTATAATATTTATAAAATAACATTACTATTAATAAAAAGTCTAAGTACAAGTACAACGTTGTGTCCTGTCCTAATAATTTACATTCTTCTTTTTATTTATTCCAAGATTGTTTACCATTGAAGAAAACTGTATAATTATACTTACTGGTAGTTGGTAACTGGCACTGGTAAGAAAAAATGTCTTTAGTTGGTTAAAGTTTAAATAAACGGTAGACTATCGACGAAATCTTGTAGAAAATGCACATCCCTATGTAAAGTACGAGTTAGCAAAATGAGGGACCGCGGTCGCCCTTGCGGCACTCCGCTTGATTTGAGTGTGTTGAAGCTGCAATTAGAGTCTGGTTTACGTGAGCAACTTTACGTTTCACCTTTTCTACATTTTAGAATTTGATGGATAGACAGATATTTGATTACATAGAAGGCTTTGTAAAAAATATGTCGTAGCAAAGTATACTTAGACTCCGGCAAGTAAGTAGTTTATTTTTTTATTCTTTACAAGTTAGCCCTTGACTACAATCTCACCTGATGGTAAGTGATGATGTAATCTAAGATGGAAGCGGGCTAACTTGTTAGGAGGAGTATGAAAATCCTCACTCCTTTCGGTTTCTTCACGACATCGTACCGGAACGCTAAATCGCTTGGCGGTACGTCTTTGTCGGTATGGTGGTAACTAGCTACGGCCGAAGCCTCCCACCAGCTAGACATGGACCAATTAGAAAACCCTAACCGGCCCAGCTGGGAATCGAACCCAGGACCTCCGTCATTAAATCCACCGCCCATACCACTGCGCCACGGAGGCAGTCATGAAGAAGAGAAGTAGAATCAAATTGACTGTCAGCGCAGGTACAAATAAGCAAAAGTGTTAGGCGTATCCTTCGTAGTTGCCCGATATATTGAAGATGTCTAATAGTTGTATATTTTGTATGCGATTGTAATGGCGTCAATGTGTTGCCATGGTTACTCGTAGAACCTCTTACAGTTCGTCGCTAACACCAGAAAATGTGTTACTGTGCATAGGTCAACTTACAGGCCGCGTAATATACTCGTATGATGTATTTTAGTGTTGAAAAATTATGATAGAACTGAACAAATTGTTGGAATTTAGTGTAAGTTTCTGATTACCAATAAAAGCCTACTCATAATATAACAGCATTCGCCTTCTCTTTTCTTTTTCTTTCTTTCTTTCTTTTCTCTTTTGTTTAGGAGATTAAAAAAAATGTTTATCCTAATATTTTTGGGAATTTGTAAAGAATTTAGAAATTTTTCGCGAATGCTTGAAAATTATGGCAGTTCTGAAGCAAACTGGGCTTGACCCAGTCTGGTTGGAAAATTCTTATTTAATTTTTTTGCTGCTTAGATGGAAACTGAACAATACCAATCAGTTATTATTTTGTTCGCAGGACAAACACTACCTCTGCATAATGGCGTCCGACTCGCCCGATCAGAACTTGACGCAGTATTTCAGTTTGTGCAACGATTTCATACACGCCGCGAGACTGCGAGACGGCAACGTTTTGATACATTGGTAAGTGTACGAGTCATAATCATCAATCAATCAATCAATCAATCAATCAATCAATCAAACGATCAATTTATTTATTTTATATACTAAAAATATTATATCAATCATCATAGTCGTCGTCACCGTCACCGTCACTGTCACCGTCACCGTCACTGTCACCGTCACTGTCGTTGTTACTGTCGTCATCGTCCTCGCCGTCACCATAACCATCGTTGTCACCGTCGTCACCGCCGGCATCATCATCATTAACAGACGATGGACGTCCACCCCTGAACATGGACAACTTGCATGGACTTCCAAATTCAACGGTCTCAATCTGCAAGCATCCAGCGGCGCCCTGCTAACCGCTTGATGTCCTCCGTCTATGTTGTGAGGGATCGATCAATACTGCGCTATAAGCGCTATTGTAACACGTCGGGTAGCAGCGACAGTGATTGCGCCATTACTTTTTGTTAGAGGAAACAACTCGAGCGGGTCCCAGGACTTGTGACCTTGAGAGTAGGTTTAAAAAACAGGTTCCTTTTAGAATGTAAAAACATTCCCTGCCTGACGTGTTCTCCATGCTCACAATAAACAATTTATCATTTATCATAAACAATGATTACAACAAAAATCATAATCAACAATTACAAAACAAAACATTATTTTGTGCAAACAAAATTACCTACACAACTGGCAGCGTGACGGTGTCAACGCTGCCAAACAAACATCTGAGCTCAAGTCATCAAATACCCTTTTATTTATACCAACAATGGTACCCCCCTCCACAATAACATAAATAATGAATGTTAATACCACCTGTAATCGAGGAACATGCAACACTATAGCGGGGTCGTCATTCCCCGTCATTTCCCACACAGCTGTTACGGTTTGTCGGCAGAATAAAATTGTTCTTTGCACATGGGTTCTTTGAAAGAAATTTCATATTTCGACGATAAAAGGTTTGGGACGAGTTTTCATGTTTTAAACATTTTTGTAGTGTTTTCTAAACACTACGCTTGTGAAAAAATGAAATACCAGTAGATGATGTAACTGTTGCATAATAATAGTTGTTAAAACTTGAGTGGATGTTATAAAATAATCTAAATACAGTTAAAACTTAATTGCACACAAAACTGATTAATGATTAATTGATTATGCATTACAAAAAAAATAACTATGTAATAATATTAATTAAGTATACCTTTATACAGTTTCATAGGTACTCTACTTTATCATAATCTATACTAATATCATAAAGAGTAAATACTTGATTTATTGATTGTTGTTTGTTTGTTTACATTGATTAGGCTCCGAAACTACTGAACCGATTTGAATAATTATTTTACTGTTGGGCTGCATTATCCCGGAATGCTATAGGCTATAGGTATTTCATCCCCGTATTCCTAGGGTAAAGGTAGGTAGGGTAAGTTTTAAATACAAGTAAGTAATTATTACTTATTATTTAAATATTTTAAACAAAATTTAAGTGACGCCTAAATTTAAAATTTTTCTAAGAACCTCATACAACGACGTATTTGTATGAAACGTGCTAAGTCTCTAAAGCGCCTGAAAACAAAAGTTTTCGAACGGTGTGTGTGTTGCCAGTGATGACTTACGGATTCGAGACTTGGTCGCGAACTGTAGCTATCATAAGGTTCAAAGTCACTTAGCGGGCGAAAGAGCGAGCTATGCAAGTTTCTCTGAGAGATCTAATTAGAGAATTTCCGCATAAGAACCAAAGTCACTAACATAGCTCAGCGAGTCGCAAAGCTAAAGTTGCAATAGGCAGGGCACAAAGTTCGAAGGATTGACCCCACACTAGGTGGACCGAGGTCATCAAGCGGATTGCAGGGAGCCGCTGGATGCTGGCGGCTCGAGACTGTTTTGTTTGGAAGTCCATGCAAGAGGCCTTTGTCCAGCAGAGGACATCGATCAGGTGTTAATGATGACAAATACTAAATTTGACCCCTCAAATAGGGTAAGCTAAATGAAGGCAGATAATGACGAATATTAAACAATATTGGACGCAATATTCAAAGTGTGAAATTCGATTTGCGACCGCGTCATCCCATTTATCAATTGCGGCAGTTTTATAATTCCGCTCTCGCTGAAGTCCGCCGTATTATTCCATTTAACCACTTTAGGTTCATTTCCGCGAGCGACAAGCGGTAAACTACTCTTTATTTAAAATGTTACTATTAAAGAGTTAGTGCCGTGCAGTTAGAGCTGTGATAGATATAACCTCTGCCCTGATTCGGAGGGCGTATAGGTTCGAATCCGGTCTGGTGCATGCGCAATTTTTTCAGTTAGGTATGTGTATTTTAGGGAATTAAATATCACGTGTCTCGAACGTTGAAGGAAAAACATCCTAATGAAACGTGTATTATACCTGAGAATTTTCTTAATTCTCTACGTGTGTGAAGTCCACATAGAATCAAGGTAAATGAGAGGGGTTTTGGGGATGCTTAACCCCTGAGAGGAGACTTGTGTTCAACAGTGAGCTGAATGGATTGTTAAATGATGATGATGATATAGTTAGTAACAGTATTGTAATGAACATTATAATGTTTAGATCTTGACTGTGATCTCGCCTGATGTTAAATGATTCAGTCTAAGATGATAGCGGATTTGGAAGAGGCATAACTTTATCTATACTTCGTCCGCCCTTAGAACTCCTTAATCCGGCCCTATCGCAAAATCCGTTTTTAGTGGATACTTACTAACTATAGACTACCTCCCTGCCAATTTTCATTTTTGTACGTCAAGCGGTTTTCGAGATTTCGTGATGAATGACTTAATGAATGACTTAAAATACATTTTAATACCACCCGTACTTTAAGAATCTCGTAACATTTGATTAGGTCCGCTAGTCACACAAATATTGTAAAGTCGAAAGTTTGTGTGTGTGTTTGTTCCTCATATATTGCGACTACTGAAGCGATTTGGCTGAAATTTGGATTAGAAATAGATTTTACTTTGGCATACACTCAGGCTACTTTTAATCCCGGAAATTTCCGCGGGATGTGTGACAAACTGAAATCCACGCGGACGTAGTTGCGGGCGTCCGCTAGTATGATATAAATATTACTATGTTGCTTTGAGAATTCACCATGTTCATATCTAACATGCTACTCGCTTTTTATCTTGGGCGCCCTTTGACACTTTCACATTAACCAAGTTTTCTTTTATAACTAGAGAGCCAGCCAACATTATTATTATCTTGCTCCAGGCACTTCTAAATCTGCTCCAATTAGGTCAAGGTTCATTGAGTCGACCGACCTTTTACTGCAAAAATTTTGGGAAGAGCCGTTGAAATAATTAAGTACTAGGGTATTGAAAGGTTGATTTGACGTATATGGACACTGGGTATTGTTACGTTAATTTTCTGTTTGCAAGTCTAGCCGTCCGTGATACTGGATAGATATATTGGTGCGTTGTCCGTGATAGGCCAGTCGATATGATGACCTCTGCCTCCGATTCCGGAGGGTGTGGTTCGTTTCCGGTCCGGGACATGCACCTCATGGTGCATGCCGAGCGTTGAATTCGAACCCGCACCCTCCGAAATCGGAGGCAGAGGTCATATCCACTGGTCTGTCACGTAAATAAACCTTATCCTAACCTATCTAAATCCTTTATTACAGTTTTTACTTTGTCACTACTGTTTCTTTTCCTCCGAGGGGCATAGTGAACTTAAATATTCATTAGAAGGTATTAAGGATTCTGTAAGGGCCAACGAGCCAATAGCGAAAAGCCGTGTCTAGTAAAAATTCTATCCCAGACGACTTAATAAGACCCTTTTGTCTTATTAAACTTAGAGGCTTATTATAGGAAAAGGTTAATACTTGTTCACTTACTCAGGTTTCGTCTGTAAAAACATGTGTATATTTACTGTACTATCATCGCATTTATAGACTAGACTAGCGGACGCCCGCGACTTTGTGTGCTAGGGAATCGATGTAAACTTTCAACCCCTATTTCACCCCCTTCTATTTACATTTTCACATGTTTAATGATATATAGTCCTCTAATTTATTTTACAAAACTATAACCCCAAACATGAATAATTTATATTAAAAAAACGTTAACCCCTTCTTAAATCTTTAGGGGTATAATTTTGAAAATCATTTATTTACAAATGTAACTTGAAAAATTAAAGACTTTCCATACAAACTTTCAACCCCTATTTAACCCCCTTCTGATTTAATTTTCGCGAATAGTCTATACCAGTATTACAAAGCTGAAGAGTTTGTTTGTTAGTTTGTTTATTTGTTTGATTGAACGCGCTAATCTCAGAAACTACTGGTCCGATTTGAAAAATTCTTTCAGTTTTAGATAGCCCATTTATCGAGGTTATATATTATCCCCACATTCCTACGGGAACGGGAATCACGCGGGTGAAACCGCGCAGTGCCAGCTAGTATTCTATAAACTTCTACGTATTATGGTCTCCAATCGTGCCAAGTTTTATTTAAATTAATTCTGTAGTTTCAGCCGGATGCCCGGTTAACAAAAATACGGACAGACAGACAGACAAAAAATTAACAAAATACATTTTTTGCTTCAGTATCGATTGTATAATGCCCTGATACTTTAAAAAAATCTTCAATGTACAGAATTTTAACTGTCACAGTTTTTTAAAAGAAATCCTAATTAAAGTCGGAGGTGAAAATTAAACTGCATAAATAGGTACCTGCTCGTTGGAATCTCGCAAATTGGGTAATGTAAAAAGTTAACGTGCAAAAGCTCGTTTAGTTGGAGTGTGTATGGCAGGTTTTATTATCGCGGGGTAAACTAATCCTGGGAACGCGGTGGTTGTGGTACAAAGGAGAAATAACATTTTTCATACATTAATGGGCCCAAATTTAATGAATGAACCGTTACAATGTCGAAATTAGTATAATTTAATAAATAATAGTATCAGTTTTAGACTGGTTTAATCACAGTTTTATTGATATTTGTATAATCAAGATATGGGCACATTATAAAATGCACGACTTCAAAAACGCAGTACATTTCCAAAGAAAAAATAGCAACTATTAATTCTATTTATTTTTGGTGATTATGATTTATTATTAAATGAAGAATTTTCCGTCATATATTTTTTCCTGTAACGTGCTGGGGCCAAAATGGTCGGACTCTTTTATCTGTATGTACTTTCCAGTAATCCAGTACAGGACGTTTTTAACACCTTGCTCTATTACTTACATGCAGCAGCACGGGGTATTTTTAACCCACATACTTTTAAAATTTAAACTACATCCTTTGCGGTGTTTTCAGGTCAAAGTATTGAATTGATAATATAATATTGAGGTAAGTATACCACGAAACTAGCATAATAGCACATTTTGAATATATTCATCTCCTTTCCTCCTAAACCAAAACTTGAATCAATCAATAGAAAAATCTATGATGTTTTTAGCCGCACCGCAGATGAGACTCATATGGGTCACTTTGACCCCGTATCGCATCGAACTTGTTACTTAACCTGTTTGCTCATCTCTTGAAGAGTTGGCAGAGAGCCAGCACATATGAAATATTGTTATCACAGAATATGACTTTTTTTGCCCGATTTATCCCAAACCGGCTTTACGGAGTATACTATAGGTATATATGCTATGCCAGGTGCGGCATGTTTTTTTGGCTCAGTTTCATTTCTCTCTAGGTACGTAATAACTTTCGGTGGAATGTAGGTAGGTAAACATTTTTAATTTTCGAAATGGAGATGGGTTATTATGAAGGCAATACCGCTTTGTTTTTCGTATGTTTGTTACCGTAAGCTATAATAGGTTAGTTGTGATTTTTTTAAGTGGTCTTATATTGTACATTACGTTTTACAATTGAAAAAAAATATCATATTTTTTTGACAATAGGAACCAAAACGCCTGTCGGTCATGACAATATTTCAACTGTTTCATGACGTCACGTTAACAAGTTTAGTATTTGATATGAGTAAATTTTCCTTTTTATCGTTTAATGCAATCATCGTCAACCTCATCGTCACATCATTGTCATCATCATCATCATCATCATCATCATCATCATCATCATCATCATCATCATCGTCATCATCATCATCATCATCATTATCAACATCAATATCATCATCATAACATCAGTCAATGGACGTCGATGGCTGAACATAGATTTTTTTAGGAAAATACAATCTATCCTCGGTCTTGTTATGGCCATAATGGTGCATAAGCCAGACGACCTCTTCTAGAACCAATATAACAATTTCATCAGATTTTTTTAAAACTTCCCAATAGAACGGTTCTGGACCGCCTGCCAGTGACGCCCTGCGACTCTTTAATGTCGTCAGTCCACCTGGTGGGGGGTTCAACAAAGTGTAATATTCACTTTCAACTTCGTCAACAAGTTCGTCAAAGTTGATCTCTTTTATGAGGGAATGCAACGCATGCTATACGAGTTTATTTGTCCATTTATTTCTCTAACTACTTACTACGGTCTGCGTTTGTAATTCCGTCAATCTGTGGCGTAGAATTCAAACCTTAATGTGCCACAAGCTTTTCCGACCTCGTGGCCAAAACTGGAACTTACGTCACGGAGGTCGCCATATTGCATTAAAACATTAACACATTAAAAGCGCTACCCTTACCGAGTCAGATACATTTTGACATTACATGTGCCTGTAATAACCAATTTACTTACTTACTTACTTACTTCCTTCGGCGCTACAACCCTTTGTGGGTCTTGGCCTCCTCTACCACTTTTCTCCATCCATTTCTATGCCTTGCCTTTCTTTCCCACCCAGAAAATTTTTCCATTTTTTGCAGGTCCTCTTTCACACAATCTAGCCATCTTTTTTTAGGTCTTCCTTTTAATCTTTTTACCTGTGACCTCCATTTTGTCATCACTTTAGGCCCTCTAGTATTTGGCATCCTCTCTACGTGTCCTAGCTACTGAAGACGTTGGGCTTTACAATGACGCACTATTGTTTCGCCTTTCACTAGGTTTGCCATTTCCATTCATTCTATGGCGACAGGTTCCGTTTGAACTTCTTAATGGCCCAAATATTTTGCGGAGCACTTTCCTCTCGAACACTGCTAATTTACTTTCTTCCGCAATGGTGAGAGCCCACGTTCCGCATGCATAGGTTGCTATTGGTCTTATAAGGCTTTTGTACATTAGAAGTTTTGTCTTATGGCTGAGTAGTTTCGAGGAAAACAACTTACTAAGGGCGTAGAAACACTTATTTCCAGCGATTAGCCGGACTTTTACTTCCTCTTCAATATTATTTTGTGAATTCAGAATGGATCCCAGGTAACGAAAACTGCTAACTTGCTCCAGCTCATAACCAATTTATAAATAGAAAAAAGTAAAAAACAATTTGTTAAACAACGAATGTTTTAACCCTTCTTTATAAGTCTACCCTTAGACTAATATAGACCTTGCGGGTCAGTTAACAATTTTTTACTCCAAACGTAAGCCACTTCTGTGACAATGTGAGCGTAAGAGCTAAGCTAATTAACATGGTCGACTCGCACACAAGTTTACTTATCGTAGCGTATCGATGCGTCAAGGGCTCCCATTCCGGGGCACATAAAACGGCTTACGAATCCTGCGACTACACAATATGTATGTGTTATAAATCTATGACCTCTACCATGTTTTTTGTGGATTTTTTTCTTTGTTATTGATAAAGTAATAAATACAATAAACAAATATTAAAGCCCAGTGAATATGACCTCTGCCTTCGATTTCTCAGGGTGTGGGTTCGAATCCGGTCCGGGGCATGCACCTCCAACTCCTCAGTTGTGTGCATTTTAAGTAATTAAATATCACGTGTCTCAAACGGTGAAGAAACCTGCATTCCAGAGAATTTTCTCAATTCTCTGCGTGTGTGAAGTCTGCCAATCCTCATTGGGCCAGCGTGGTAGACTATTGGCCTAACTCCTCTCATTCTGAGAGACTGAGCAGACTCGAGCTCAGCAGAGAGCCGAATATGGGTTGATAATGATGATATTAAAAGAGAAGTTTTTACTTTGCAAATTTTGCATTAAATTTTTTATAAAACTTTACAAACTAGTTTTTAATCGTGGTATTCCTTTTAATTTCAAGAAATTACGGTTTAAAACTTCAGCTTTTATATAAAAAGAAAAAAGTTGAATAAAAAGCTCATAATAAAACAATTTAGCTCTCTAGTTAAAAACAATTTAGCTCTTTAGTTACACCTCGGCAGAGGAAATGTGTACTTTTACTTTTTAATTAGTTCCCGTTAAAATCGACCCTGACCTCTATGTGACGTGACAATGAAAAAGTGGTTTTCTTAATTCATCTTTCAACCCAAAAATAGTTGTTCTACCTACTCCTATGTCTGGCTCAAGTCAGCATGTAACACATTTTAGCAAATAATGAAAAATAAATAAATAAGATTGTTGCTTTCGACACAGAATACATATATGTACAAGTACTTTCGATTAGATTATAGAAGAATATCAAAAAGGTTATTATAATGTGTCCGCTTTCAGTGGTTATCATGGGCTACCACTATATTTTTAGCAACAATAAAATCGTTTTCAACTTTAGACAAGTTAATATTTATAATATTAATCGATACAATTGCAGGCGGCCGACCATGACATGCAAAAGCAGTAACAACTGTTTGTATTATTCACAAGAGGGGAGAAATTTACAAGTTGTAATGAATAGGTACATAAAAATAAATTGCGGTGTCTCTCTGTGATTTGTTTAACTTTCCAATGCCTGATGATGTCTTCGAACAGTGCGTGTTGCCAGTGATAACCCAGGATCCGGTACTTGGATCGCTAACTATGGGCCTGATGAAAGCCTACTATGGACCCAGAACACTCAGCGAGTGGGCTATACTTGGAGTATCTTTGCGTGATCGAATCAGATCAATCAATCAGTCAGAAATGCAGTATATTATTGTATGTCGGCGCGAGTGAGTTATTCAATCGGTCAGCTCGTGTCATCATGAGCCGAGATAGTACGAAATGTTCCATGAGTTAGGTGGGGAGTAGTGGTAGTGGATTTAAAATATGTCGTTTAACCCTACATCCTCCGGTCACAAGTCCGGGACTTCACTCTAGATTGTTCTCTGCCATTCGAGGGTTTAATGGTAATATTCTTGGTGGGAATTATTAGACCTGACAAACTTTCATTCAATAATAGTGCCTTGCTCTTTAAATCCGCTTCTGATATCAACCCGTTTCCGAAATATATTATTGGTTATGTTGGCCTATATCCAACAGTAGACATCTATGATCATGATGATGATGGTAGGCACAATAGGGATGATGACAGTTTTTTAAATTGTATATAAATTAAGAGTACGCTAATAGTAAAGCAATTTTGTAAAAGTAACAAGGTATCCGCGATCATTACTTTGGAAGCTACAGCGATTTAAAGGGTCAGATTTGCGGCGCTGCCGCGGATCCCTGAAAAACGCCCCATTCAAAATGGTACGAACTTATGACGTCGTAGGTAATTAATGATCGTTAGAATTGTACGGGCGTTTACACTAAATTACTAATATCTTTGTTATTTCTGCGTTTATGTTTATAGTTCCCATATTAAAAAATGTCACATTTAATGTAAGGAAGCTGTTCACGACAATTACTAGCTGCGCCTGCGCATACGGGCGAGCGGAGCGCGGGGCGCGGGACGAGGAACCAAGACCTGCGCGACGCACGACAGGGCACTGCGCATTGAACGACCGATCAAATTGTCGCGTTTTACTTGTACAATCTTATATTAAATAAACTTGATATTAATACAGTTTACGCTGGCTTAAATTATTATCAACAACATACCACGGTCAGATCTCCTTCTCACCCGAAGACACAAGGCGCTGACCCAAACAGAAGCTACAACTGTATGAATTTTCATCTAATTACGATGAAATATTTTTAGTAGATTTTGAAATTTTATAATCTTATTTATTTTGCAAATATCCAGTCAATCTTTGCTTTTTATGTATAAATAAGTTAACTTTGACCTTATTTACCCGAATGTATCATAAAAATCAATATATTCAAACCTAGTCATCATCCCCATTCTTTAAATTGAATTAGAGCATTTTTTTTTATTCTTTACAAGTTAGCCCTTGACTACAATCTCACCTGATGGTAAGTGATGATACAATCTAAGTTGGAAGTGGGCTAACTTGTTAGGAGGAGGATGAAAATCCACACCCCTTTTAGGTTTCTACACGACATCATACCGGAACGCTAACTAGCCGAATCCTCCCAACAGCCTGACCTGGACCAAATTAAACCTCAATCGGCCCAGCCGGGGATCGAACCCAGGACCTCCGTTTTGTAAATCCACCGCGCATACCACTGCGCCACGGAGGCCGTCAAAAACGTGTTTATTGGTGAATTCTGCTTAGTTTTACAAATTTCTTTTATATTATATTCCAAACTTGCAAAGTTGGACATTTAAAATCTTAGCCTCATTAAGAGCCTCTCATTGTATATATAATAAAAATCATGTCTCTTATAAGCTCTTACCTGTCCTTTTTAAAGGTAAAACGTCAAGTGTGAATTTTCGTGACTTCTTCAGTCTTTTGTACCTGCCGAAGTGCCAATTCGGTCATTGTTTAAGATTTTCAAGAGCAATTGACAAAGTGCACTACTCGTCTTTGTCTTTCAGCTTCAAAGGTTACTTTAATACCTATGTAACAAAATACCTACCTATCTTTATTATTAGGTATCTACTTAGACCATTAATGGCCTAAGGGTATCTACATTAATGAAAGGAGAAGGTCCATTTCAGGTCCACTCTTGTACTTATTAAAATTTATTAAAGTGAATAAATCTAACTAAATAAAAAAATATAAAAAAAACCCATGTTTTTGAGTTATATCAAGATGGCGCCCATAAGCAACTATGACATGACAACTGACAGCAAACGTCAAAACGATTACTGCATTGAAAACGTCATCTATCCGCCATTATTACCCATAATATTGTTGCATTTCTTGGGAGATAATGAATATTATTTCCATACAATTTTGGACCATCTCCTTTGAACCAATGAAATATCATAGAATATAGTTTGTAATTTTGTTTGTATTATTCTAATGTATGTATAGCCTGGGAAGACGAATTGGGCAACTGTAATGTCTTCCCGGGTATTGATTAAATAAGTAAATAAATCACTTTTGTTCTTTATAAATATCTTTGCAGTTTTAAGGGAGGTTTATAAGGATGACGGAAATATTACCCTTTATGAATAATTCTGTCAATGAAAAAGTTCATTCTACCATTAGTAATCTGCCTGTGGTTCGGTTATGTGACTTTGAATCACGAATTCTAGGAAAAAAATAGGTATAGGTATCAGTAAATTTTATTTGAGTATTCAACTTGGATTTGAAATAGTGTTGTTACACACTCATGCCTGGAAGAGTTTAACCCTCAGTCGATCCCGATCATTGTCATTAACATCTGATCTATTCGTTAAAAAAATAACATTCTACCTTAGCCTAGCCCTGAAGTGGACCGTTGTTAATAGGCTGATAATGAATTATATTATATTGTTCTCAGTCTGGCGGGCATGTCTCGGAGCGTGACAGTGGCGGTGGCGTACATAATGTCAGTCACGCCTCTGAACTGGCGGGAAGCGCTGAAGGTGGTGCGGGCAGGCCGCGCCGTCGCCAACCCCAACCTTGGCTTCCAGAGGCAGCTGCAGGACTTCGAAACGTACAAGCTTGTTGAGGTAAGTGAACACAGTTTGTCGGGCATGTCGCGTAGCGTGACATTGGCAGTAGCGTATGTAATGCCAGTCACGCCTCTGAGCTGGCGGGAAGCTGCGGGCAAGCCGCGCCAAGTCTTCGAGACGTACAAGCTTGTTGATGTAAGTTAACACAGTTTGGTCGGCATCTCGAGAATCGTGATACGGTGACAATGGCAGTGGCGTGCATAATGTCAGTGTCACCTACCCCAACCTTAACTTCCAGAGGCAACTGCAGGAATTCGAGACGTACAAGCTTGTTGTTGTTGGGCGTGTCGCGAAGCGTGACATTGACTTGTTGAAGTAAGTGAAAGTAGTTTTTTTATTCAATGACAAGTTAGCCTTTGACTACGATCATTCTTTATGTTTACGGACGATGCACTTTAAGTTGCAAGCGGGCTCACTTGGAACATGTACTTACAATTTTATTTATGCAGCATAGTACCGAAACAAATCGCTTGGCTTGCTTGAATAATGATGATGAGATCGCACCGAGATGTAAAGTAACTGTGAACTTGTAAAGCTAACCCATTTCGATCTCTTTGGTATTCCGTAGACGAGTCGAGCTGAATTCGTAACAATTTTAAAGTGCCAGGGCGCGAGGTCGTCCGCGCCAAGGGAATTATCGTGGCTTTTCAAATCCGTTGTTATTTTGCACTTGGGGATTTCACGGTTTGTCTACGGAATTCAGCTGAGTGATTCAATAATGAATTATGAGCTTAATACTAAAAGCTTTTGCGATAGACAAGTCGACTGTTTCAAATTTAATATCTAGAATTAAATCGATCGAATTATGCTTTCGTAAGCTTTTGAGAAAACCATATTAGTATAACAGTTTAATTGATAGAAATTATTATTTTTCTTTTAAATTATATATTAAATTTTAATTATAGTTATACATTTAATCAAAAGAAAGAAAAGCTCAGTAGGTATTTCATGACGCAACCCAGGAACCTCGTGCTCTAAAGCCGCACACACACACACACAATTTTGTGTTTACCTACATTATATATATTTATGTAGGTTCGACGTTGTAGACAATATTTAGGTATTATTATGTTTAAATAACTTTCGTTGTTTGCTATGCGACTAAATTAAATTAAATCAATTAGTGCCTTCGTTCGCTTCAGTTTCAACGCACCAGTGCCATATCTAATAGTATGAAATATTGTTGTACGGAACCCCAAATATAAATGGAAAGCGATTAATGACTTGGCACGCATTTTCAATCTACAAAGTGAAACCTCCGGCCTCAGTTGCAGGTTGCAATCAATGCGCAATTCAATTCCATCATGATCGCATCACCTTTACATAACACTGCGGTTGGCATAGACTTATAAAATAGGCAGACGGTGTATCTGATATATCTCTCTCTCTCTGTCCAACAACTGAAGCACCTTACAGTGGAATTCACAGACGTTGTAGGGGCTCCCCCGGGGGTTCATCCAGCCGCTGAGTGTCGAATTTATCCTCTATTTGTTTGACAATTTGACACTTAGTGGGTGGACAATCCCCTGTGGTGCACCTACAACGTTTGAGTTCCACTGTTAATGGCGCTGAGTATCTATGTGTGAGTGTAAAGGTATACTTCCGTTCTTGGCGACTGCGACGCGCGACGGAGCATTAAACAAAAATGGTCGCGCGTCGCGGTCTTGGGCTTTGTTTAGTGCTCTATATAAATTCATACTAAGCAGTGGGTCGCGCGGTCGCAGTTCGCGGTCGCGCGTCGTGGTCGCCAAGAACGGAAGGCGACCTTTAAGTGTATTGCCACATATAGGAATTTATTGGTGGATGGTCTGTCTTCATATGTGCATCAGTGTGCGTGTCGGCGTGTACGTTTTTGTGAACTGGCATCATTGGATTGCGTCACATTTTAGTACAAGAGACTACAGAACATAAAGCTGCGCTTATTCTTATATCCGTGCATGAGACAGTATCTGAACTTTTTATTACCTCTACGGCGGTTAGAAGTTTGAGTTAAAATATGCAAACGGTTGATCAATTCGGCAGTTTTTTTAACTGCTATTAAAAGTATGCTAACAGTAAAGTAATATTATAAAAGTACCTAACTGTGAAATACGATTATTACTTTCGGAGATACTGGGACATCTAAATACGGCTTAAATATGACGTCACAATTTCGTAAAATAATTAGATTTGTGTAGCGTTCACAACAAAAATATATTATAAATGTCGTTGTTATGCGTTTATGTTTTTACTTCTCATAATGAAAAATGTCAGATTAAATTATTTACCTATGTTACAAACATCCCAAAAATCTTTGTTTTTCATGTATTAATTCAATAATATTGGCTTAATTTTCCCGAATCTGTGAAATCAATATTATTCAAAACTGTAAATAATATACATAGTTAGTATTTGCAGTTACCCTTTGTCATAATTTCAAATCGATCTGATTTTTTTTTTATGAAAAAAACTTTCAATATTAAGAATCCGATGAAAGAAATTGCATTTATAGTAAATGTGAATAGATGAATAGAAATAGAGATTAAGAAAATCTCCTACAAAGCGGAAAAGAGTAGATAGAACAGCCTATTGTGTTCTGTGAATATACAGTTTCAGTTCAAAGTTAACAAAGAATTTGCATTTTCATGAGATTTTCAGTGATGATGAATTGTTTTATAGACGGAACTAGTCTCAGGATTCCTTGAGCATTTTTACAATTGATAATTATCAAGTTTATTTACCGTGAGGAGCTTCATCTCGATGAGACGCTCAAGTTTTTTATTCAAGAAAATTCTTGATTCTGGTAGCTAACTGGGTTACCAGGTAATAACAACTTCTGAGCGTCAGAAAATGATAATGTACCACACAATTTGTAGGACATTGTGGCTGTTGTTGTTTGATTAAAAGTAGTTACTAACCAGCTGTTTCTTTTACTGTTGCTTAATTAATAGTTATACAACTTAACAGCCACAATGTTCTACAAATTGCGTGCTACATTATCTCATTCCGACGCTCAGAAATTTTTATTACCTGTCAACCCAGTTAGCTACCAGAATCAAGAATATTCGTAATTATAAAAGTTGAGCATCTCATCAAGATGAAGCTACTCGCGGAAAATTAACTTGATAGTAATAAATTGTAAAAATGCTCAATATATCCTGGACTAGTAAGCCAGCCTCTGTAACCAAGTGGCATGTCGATTCTCTTTCTACGATCGCAAACGCTTCGAAAACAAGAAAATTATGGGAATGACAGATCTTGATCACGTGACCTGTCGATAACAAATGTCATTCCCATACATTTTTCTTGGCTACAGGGGCTGTTATAGAAAAAATGGATCGATGACATTAAAGCCGTGACAGGTTGCACTTTCTCGAGCTTAGATATAGTTTGTGAGTGAACAGGGAATACGAGACCAACTACTACAACTCGCTACTCCGTGAAAAAGTGGATATAAATTGTTATGAAAACAATCCACAACTCCTTAAGTACAATACGAAACTCTCTAGTAAACGAACATAGGCAGGGGATGAAAAAAGGGATGGCAAATGTACTTGAAAAAAATTAAACTGCTTCGTTAAGACCGCGCAGCGCGTCGGTACGATATGGATAAAATTCGAAGCGCAAACGAGACGCCGAATTATGACTTTCACGTGAGTGAAAAGCACGGAGCGATTGACGCGCGACGCAAATTTTATGACGTGAGCGACAAAAACATTTCTACCTAATTGCAAGTAAATTAAACAACATAACGAAAAACAAAATGGCCATGTTCAAGATATATACCTGATTTTCTATACAAAACAAAATTTTAAGAAAATAAGTTTGCTTTTCCTGAGATTGAAAGCAAAATGTGAGCAAAACATATATTTTTCAAAAAAATAAACTATCGAGAAAAGTTTTACAAATTGTGTATTTTGTATAGTCATAACGAAGCTAACACTTTGAAATATCATTTACCCAAATATCAGGCTCCTAACTTTTCCAGAATCTGAGATCCATAACCATTTGTAACCACCAAATTACATATTGCACACTTTTAATCCACTGGTTAACCCACGGAGCGTCGGATTCAAGTCCTGGGTCGGGCGATGAGTTGCTGAGCTTATCTTTCTCCAAGTAATCGCTAATATTTTCTGATGACTCCAGTAAGCCGAAGTAATAAAAGTTCTGTAAAGTCTGTTTTTTTAAAGCGTAAAAAGTACATAACCATTCATTCTTCCTGTCATCTAATCTACCAAATGTAATCGGACGCCATAACGCTAACTGCAAATTTTATATAACCCAAACTGGACTATTTCGTACGAGGCATAGGTCATGTCCACTACAATATAGTGGATATGACCATATCCACTACAATATAGTGGATATGACCTATGCTTTCGTTCGAATCCGGTCCGAGGCATGCACCTTCAACTTTTCAGTAATGTGAATTTTAATAAATTATCACGCGTACAAACGGTGAAGGAAAAACATCGTGAGGAAACCCGCATACCTGACAATTTTCTTAATATCTACGTGTGTGAAATATGCCAATCCGCATTGGGCCAGCATGGTGGACTATTAGTTTAGCCATTTTCATTGGGAGACTCGTGCTCAACAGTGAGATGAATATGGTTTGTTAATGATGATGGTAGATAGTACTACACGTTTCTGGTACAATTTCTGGTTTGATTACGAAGGCATAACCCGAGAGTAGCTCGCTTCATCGCCCAGTGAGTGTTTTCTTATGATTCCCATAGTTAGAGATTAAGTCTCAGATCCATAGGTATCCAGAGGTATATACATACTAACCACTTTCGAGCGCAGAGTTCTCACATGTAATTAAACGCGAAAAGCAGCAGAGTCTTGGCTGGTGGGAGGCTTCGGCCGTGGCTAGTTACCACCTTACCGACAAAGACTTACCACCAAGCCATTTAGCGTTCCGGTACGATGTCGTGTAGAAACCGAAAAGGGGTGTGGATTTTCATCCTCCTCCTTCCATCTTAGCATTGCATTATCACTTACCATCAGATGAGATTGTAATCAAGGGCTAACTTGTAAAGAATAAAAAAAAAATTGGGTCAGCGTGGTGGACTATTAGTTTAGCGCTTCTCATTCTGAAAGGAGACTTGTGCTCATGAGTGAGCTGAATATGGATAGTTAATGATGATGATAGGTAATTAAACGCAAAAAAGCAGCATAAGTTTGTAGCGTAAGCAATTTTGTGCAGGAAAGGAGACGTCTAAAAGAGCGTTACCCGTCGCTCGCGCTGACTGACAGCGACATGGCGGAGTGTCGCGTGATGCTGGACTCGTACCAGACCATGCTCAACCAGCGGACCATCTGCGAGGGCAAGTGCGCCATGGGTCGCCAGTGCCCCACCGGTACGTAGAGTAGCACTTCTAGTAGTAGACACCGATTAGCGATCATACAGTTGGGAAACGTACGTAAATTAGCAAAACAACTGCCCTTGCGTTCTGCACAGTTACAGTACTCTAAAATTCCACCCAACCCAACCAACTAGTTGTTGAGGCTTGCAGCTACATCCCCGATACCAACCTTCCCAGTCTTTTACGATCCTGACGATGACATAACGAACGACAATGCTTCCCAGGCAACACAAACACAAGCTACACAGCGTTTTCGCCGACGAAGACGAGGTTCCCCATATCTGAAGTCACCCAGACGTGGGCTTTTTAACTCACGATCTCGGGGGACTCCGGACTGGTACACTCAGGCCAAAACACCCTTCCCGAACGGCCGACTTCTCTATGAAGAGGTCCGAGTCTCAGAGGAGACGCCCTTAGAGAGTCGTTCCGCCCATCTACTCTGCTTCTGCCTTCGGGCCCCATAAAGCGATGCTTCTGCGCTCGCCCAAACCCCCCGGTGACGCCGCTGAGGTCCCATAAGGAGCCTACGGCACTTACACAATCAGAAAAAAAAAGCTCTAAAATTGTTAATTTTCTTGCCAACTTCTTTCTTAGTGACATTTTAATTTTGGCATCCTAAAAACATAAATTTCAAATTCGAATGAGACGTGTTATAGGGGCAAAGTTGGTCGACGAGTATAAAATAGTGGAATAGCTCCCTAGTAGCGCTATTCTGTAACGATGTTTTAATAGTTCAGCGAGAGCTTCAACGTGCCTGGATCTTTCTCTATCATTAATATGGTGTAAAACAGAGAGATAAAGATGAATTCGAGACTCACACTGTCGATTTATAAAAACTTTGTTACAAAATAGATTTACTGGCGATATGCTGAGTAAATTTATCCGTATCCGCGGACATCCGCTTTATTTAAGGCTGGTTATGAATTTTAGAACCTACATTCTTACGCACCTACTACTCCCAGTACCATATATGTATATGTCTCATTCTTTGTTGCGCTCTATTTATTATCTTAACATAATTCAGCATTCATGTCGTGAAATTCATCACAAACCCAGAAATAGTCCCATAGAGAATATACCGTGTTTGGATACGGTTATAAAATATTTGGAATAACTCATCGCATTATGCATGGTGTTTTCTGAACTGTATGGTCACTAAACTGTTTTGAAGCTCCTGTAAAAGTTAACTGCGTTTAGTTTGTATTTTTCTTTGCTGTTGTCTGTTTTGTTAAACATTGTATGGAATGTTGTTTATTGTATGGATTGTTAATTTATGCAATTTATTCGGTGATACTACAAGAACAACAAATAATCCTATGAAATCACCTAACGCAGGTTCGTTACTTAATCGTAAAAAAAATAAAAAGTATGTATATCTGAAGATATGCGTTCTTGTGGTATTACTTATGTTTATAATACGTAAATGCATTATTATTATCTATGTAATGAAGTTCATTATATTAATAAGCCCATTATTTAGCCGTACTTACTATTTTCAATAATACATACACATAGATAGGTAGGTACATAAATTACTGAGCAGTGGCGTAGCAAGTGGGGAGCGCTGGGTGGCAAACGGAAGGGTGCGGCGGCGAGCGTTACAATTTTGTCAAATGAAAAAATATCGACAATCCAAATGTTATCCCATATTCGGCTCACTGCTGAGCTCGAGTCTCCTCTTAGAATGAGAGGGGTTAGGCCAATAGTCCACCACGCTGGCCCAATGCGGATTGGCAGACTTCACACACGCAAAGAACTAAGAAAATTCTCTGGTATGCAGGTTTCCTCACGATGTTTTCCTTCACCGTTTGAGACACGTGATATTTAATTTCCTTAAAATGCACACAACATAAAAGTTGGAGGTGCAGGACCGGATTTGAACCCACACCCTCCAGAACCAGAGGCAGAGGTCACGCTTAATAAAACACATGTTTCGTGCTTGTTCAACCAACATCGTTTCGGTTAACCATTTGTTCTTCAATAAATGTGTACTCCTTTCGAAGCAGTGGTGGTATCTTGATTTTCAATAAAGTGTACGATGTAAATCAGGATCGTTAAATAAAAAAAAATTACTTTAATGTTAAAATATTTTATGCAAATAAATAAATATTATATTAAAACAGAGGTGGGCGGGGGAATTTTCAGTAGGCTTCGAGCGGCGAAACCCCACCCCATGCTACGCCACTGGTATTAACAGTTACAGATGCTTATACATTATGGTTCCTTGTCATCTATTGTATTAGATGTAAACGAATATTTAAAAAAAAATTAAGGAGTAGGTAAGGACAGAGATAAGTGACTTAAGCCTAAATACTGAAAATTTAACATACATATCTATTTATTATTTACCTATAGCTTTTATGTAGTGATTTTTCTAATGTAATGTGTAGGTAATCATAAAGTTTTATCGTCTGAGATTCTAGTTATCTAATATACTTATTGTTTCTATTAAAACATAATCAGATTCCAATGAAAACATGTCAATTACCTTATATACTATACAATCACAATAAATGTATCGAATATCTTTTTCATTTTTCGTAATACTAATTATTATAATAATGAATAAATCACATAATATTAGTTTTTGTGTCGTTAGTTAATATAAAGTAAAATATACGTATTAAAAATATTACTTGTGTACTGTTTGTTTAGTGGGCACGATATTTTTATTGTTCTAAGATTTGTTTTAGTCAGCAATTAATAAATTGTGTTTTTTCCGAATGGATATGGCATTTTATTGTATAATTCACCAACAGAACATTAGACATCATTGGAACATATTAAAATTTTCTAATTAGGAATGAAACCTGGAATATATGTAGGTACAAAAAATAAATTATTAATAGTCGTCATTATATATACTCGTAGGTATATACAGGGTGTCCCGAAAATAGTACGACATACTATACAGGGTGATAGCTGACATCAAGGCCTACTAAAATAATGTAGGTAATATATCTAATATGTAGCCGAAATTTTACGTAAAGTTATATCGATTTTTAGAACTTAAACTATCGTGAGTGTCATTCAAATTAATTTATTATGAACCACTGCTAATACTTACGTGATTCAACGTCGGAGTATGTCCGTCTAGTTTTGAATTTATACGGGGCCCTTAGTCATGAGCTGGTTCTTACAACGTGCATCAGTTTGGAATGTGTTGCGTTGCAAGAACCAGCTGATGACTGTTAATAAAATACAAAACATTTAAAAGTTTATAAAAAAAAATTCAACCCTCCCGCTGCGAGACATTTGAGTGCCCAAGCAACTGGTGTTCAGGGCTCCAGAGTGAGGAACCTCCTCACATACGTGCCGTCTCTAGAACAACTGCCTTTTGTATCCGACCCTTGATCCAGCAGTTAAGCGAAAGCTTCTAAGGTGTTGATCGAAGCTTTTCGCTGTAAGACCAGTGACTGAAACGACTATCGGAACAATAATAGTTGACTCAACATTCCACATGGCGGTAATCTCGTGAGCGAGGTCCAAGTGTTATTCTAGAAATATATAATTTATTTAAAATTACCCGATTTAAAAATAATTACCTATGGGAAAACGAATACTAATTCGTCCAAAGGCTCTATATTGGCTCCGAAAATAATAACTATTATTAGATTGGACTGCAGACTGTCGGGCTGAATTCCAGAATGCAAATGGTAAATATATTTCCAATAATAAATCGTTTTTGCAGCACAATATACAAGCCACCTTCCTAGTTTGTCATAATCATTCAGGTTTTTGGTAGACATAATTAACCGAGCACTCACTTTGTGTGCAATTAATCATTGTAACAAATATAATTAATGTTATAATATACTTACTTTTTAATTAATTAAAAAATAATGTATTTACGAGTAGTGATAGGTATAACCCGGTCAGGTGAGCGTAGTTTTTAACCGACTTCCAAAAAGGAGGAGGTTCTACGTTCGGTTGTATGTATGTTTTTTTTTATATTTATATCTAATCTAAAATGTCTAAAAACCGTAGTTAGCAGTTATTGTCGAAAAATGTAAATCCGGCTTATTAATTAGCCGGATTTACATTTGTCTGACGTGTCGTGTTGTGACGCATCAGAACAGAATCAGTTTCATACATTTTGTATGCGACACATCAGAATCCATCACGACATTTCACAACGCGTAAGTAATAATAATAATATAATAAAATCCTTTATTCAGCTAAAAAAAAACAAATTAAAAAATCAAGAACAAATTACAAACTAATACTAACAGAGCTTACAAGCTACTTAAAGATATCTACTTAAATTACAAAGATCCTCTGTCTGTACTTAGTATAATAATATAATAAAAAAATGTAAACGTTGTCATATAATAAAAAAAATACAATAAAAAAATGTATGAAACCGATTCTGTTCTGATGAGTCACGACACGACACGTCAGACAAATGTAAATCCGGCTTTACTAATAATTTTATATAATAATTTTAAATATTATGCGAGTCTAGGAGCGAACTTTTATTTACGTCTTACTTTTATTTAAGTCTTGTGCCACTTTCTTTTATGAAATGAAACTGAAAAAAAACAATGCTCATCTGGCCTTGGTTATAAAAAAAATATACCTAATAGCTATTTTTATGTTACGTTCACTTTAAATTTGAATAGCATAATCAATCTGTTCTAGATAATAAAGATAAAGACCAAACACTATTGTAAGCTTTGTTTTTTTATAGTTTGCTTTATATTAGATTATTTTCTTTCATATATTCCTACTATTTAAAATAAGTAAGCTTATCATTAGCCAGTAGGTATACGCACACTGTTCAAGTTATAAATAATGCAACGCTTTCATAAATACCACACCGGGATGTTTCGGTCCCGCGAACGTTCAAGTGGTGGTTCTTATTGGCTATTTAACTTGATTTATAGCTTGGCAACTTCGTTCGTAACACAAAACCAGTCCAAACCTTATCTTATAGGAGAATTTGTATACCCATCACGCTGCTCCAATACGGATTGGCGGACTGAGGTTGATAATGGTTGACTCTATATGGATCACTTTCAGAATGTTATAGACCGAGGCCAATGGCTTATCATGCTCTCAGTGATCAGCCCCCTAGCCAAGTGGCTCGTCGATTCTCTTTCTACGATCGCTAACGCTTAGAAAAATAGAAAAATGTATCAGAATGACATTTGCTATCGACAGGTCACGTGATCAAGATTTGTCATTATGTTTGTCATTGTTAGCGATCGTAGAAAGAGAATCGACGTGTCACTTGGCTAGGGGGGCAGGGGCTAGGAAGTTCGATAAAGTTCATCGAGACCTAGGATTCAAGACCACAACGTCATGATGTGAAGTAGCATAAGCTAATCACTGAGCTAAGCGTCTGTGTGTATTTAAATTTAATGTAAAAATAATGCAGGTTTAATGATATATTCGAGTATCTTTGTTAATATGTTAATAATCTTTTTTTTAACAAAAAAGGGGTTTTGATAAATATAAAACAAAATTGTTATTATATTTATCAAGTTTATTTTAATTTATTGTTTTAAATATTTCTTTTTTATTAATTGGCGATTGAAATAAATGATTAGTTTAGTTATATTTCTTTCATAATGATTCTCGTAAAAATACTGAGACTTTTCGCTTCACGTATTATTATATGTAATTATATAGAAGCTAATATAAAGATACCTCGCGTCATCTGATTTACGTAATTATGCTTTCCCCCATCATATCACAAGCACTTAATGAGCAATTTAGCAAGCAGAGTGCTCAAATAATTCACTTGGTTAACCACAAGCTTGAGTGTAGATTTGTTTATAAGGCGCCTTACCCACGATCGACTGTATCTACGTAACTCATTACATATGTACCTATACATAATAGCCATGACAGACGTTATGATCACTAATGCGATCGACGATGCTGCGAATTACGTTTTCGTCTGATTTTTTTTTTTGTTATGTCAATGTTCTGTTGGTTGGTCCGCAATGTGTGGGTAGCGGGAGTGCCATGGTCAAGTAACAATTTGGAATTTTTTATGAGTAAGTGAGGGAAATAGCCGTGATAGCCCAGTGGATATGACCTTTACCTTCGATCCGGGGGCGCAGTTTTGATTCCGGTGCTATGCTTGCACCTCCAACATTTCAGTTATGTGCATTTTAATATAAATTAAATATGTGTCGTTAAACACGTGTCTCAAACTAGAAAAGGAGAGGAAATCTGCATACCTGAGCATTTTCTTAATTCTCTGAGCATTCTGCGTGTGTGAAGTCTGCCAATCCGCATTGGACCCTTCTCATTCTAAGAGGAGACTTGTGCTCAACAGTGAGCCGGATTTGGGTTGTTAATGATGATGACTCATCTTTTTATATTTAATCGTTTGAACCTCACTAATTCAATATTATCAGTCTATATTAGCGGTGCACTACAGAGCAGGACCTCCCTCCTTATAGGAACGGTTATGGAGGTTTACCCACCACGCTTCAATACCTATATACCGTACCATACCATGATACCATAGCCTCAATAGCTCAACGGTAAAAGCGGTCGGACTCATTACCGAGGGGTGGTTATTCGATCCCCGCCCGTTGGACTTTCCAGACGAGTTGGAGAATAATGGGAACTTTGGTCATATTTAAAAAATATGGCAAATGTTCTTTTGAAAAAAAAAATGTCGTTGGACCGCTGCGCTGTAAATTATTCATAATTAATAATAAATTAAGACCACAGTAATAACTTGGGTCGAATGGTTAAAAATTACGCAGTTTTAAAATGTTCGAAAAACATATTTAGGCTTGGCTTTAAGCATCGTAACGTCACGCTACGCCTATAATGGCTTTGTGTCAGTCGACAGAAGTAACACACCTTTATGACATTGTATAGTTCGCGGCTTGTAAGTTGAACTATCCGCAATAACACATTATCGAGTGTTAGACGTACAAGTAACCATAGCGACAAGTTGATCTCATTACAGTTGCGTAAGTAATCAGCGCGGTGTCCCCACGGACACTGCAATATGCTGAGTGGAGACCCTTTTAGGATCACATCATGCAAGTTGCAATGTATTTGATTTATTGTTTTTTTTTTCTCTTTTCTTTGTATGATGTGTATTCTGAATAAACTTTTCTTTCTTTCTTTCTTTCTTTCTAATGGTCAATTATACACCTTTGATGGACAACCACGGAACACGCGTTTAGCACTTTTACTTATAACCGTGCACAGACAAAATGTCATTTGTGTTCAACTTACTTGATAGGATATGCATATTTTTCTCGCACAACGTCGGCTTGTCAATATAGCCAACGATAAATGATACAGTCGATCGTGGAGGCGGGGCTTAATTGTTTAACACTGCTTATTACACTTATTTTCTTGACATTTATTTATAGGTGTATGCAGAACTGGATCGAAGAGGCAACCGAGGCCACGTAGGCCATCGACCGCGTCCACGGTGGCTGAGCCTGTGGGGGTAGGGGGTGGGGGGTTGAAGAGATCGCCTTCTACTCTCTCTACCGCCTCCACTACGTCCAACTATAGACCACGCTCATCGCCCGCTGGACTGTACAGCTACACTGGAGGTAACTTTGATCGAAGAGGTAGCCGAGACCACGCAGGCAGTCTACCTCGTCCACAGTGGCTAAGCCACAGAAAACATAAATACAAGTATAAGCCTGCGGGAGGGGGGTTGAAGAGATCACCTTTTACTCTCTCTACCGCCTCCACTAGTCCAACTATAGACCGCTCTCATCGCCCGCTGGACTGTAGCTATAGTGGAGGTAACTTTGATCGAAGAAGCAACTGAGGCCACGTAGTCGACCTCATCGTATACAATTTAAGTATATAGTATTTTTTAATTAAGAGTTTGTAACTACAAGTATAAGTATTCATGTTAACCTATTTATTAAAAAAAATAATTGAAATTTTCGTCGCAATACCAGTCCGTTTGTTCCAGCTAATCTCTGAACCGATTTTGACAGTATTATTGCTAGCAGATAGCTAACATTATTACAATATTTATGATGTAGTTTGTAAGATTTTGACGGCCTCCGTGGCGCAGTGGTATGCGCGGTGGATTTACAAAACGGAGGTCCTGGGTTCGATCCCCGGCTGGGCAGATTGAGATTTTCTTAATTTGTCCAGGTTTGGCTGGTGGGAGGCTTCGGCCGTGGCTCGTTACCACCCTACCGGCAAAGACGTACCGCCAAGCGATTTAGAGTTCCGGTACGATGCCGTGTAGAAACCGAAAGGGGCGTGAATTGTCATCCTCCTAACATGTTAGCCCGCTTCCATCTTAGACTGCATCATCACTTACCATCAGGTGAGATTGTAGTCAAGGGCTAACTTGTAAAAAAAAAAGGTTCTATTAAACTATTGATCAACGTTACCTATGTTCATCTCTTTTAGTTCCAACTCGGCCGACGAGGTCAGCGTCAGGTCTGTCAGTGACGCGCGTGACGGACCCAGTGGGGGGCGGCTCGGGTATGGCAGTGGGGGGGAGCGAGTACTCCCGCCGGCGAGCTGCCTCCGCCCCCACCACGCCTGCCTTGTCTCCTGCATCCTCCCCACCTGGCTCTCCTCACAGACCACCACACAGGTATCAATGGAATCATCATTTATAGTCCATTTTATTTTTATTTCTTTTTTAATGGTCATTAAACTTGAGCTTGGCTACCAGCGTGCCCAATGCCATTAATGAGGTCTAGGATGGAACGTTCTTGCCTTGAATGTGTTAAGATTGTTGGTGGCAGGAAACACAGATCTAAATAACAAGAATACCTATCCCAATATGCATTGTTTTGTCATATCCCAAAGAGTCATTATACAGTGTTACCGATGAAGGCTAACAGATTGCTTGATTTCCAGCAAAAGTAAAAAATTATCGCCACATTTTGACCAATTTTCACAAAACCCAAAAAATTTGTCAACTGTCAACACATTAAATGCCTAAGCCTTCTCTCTCTCTCACTCTACCTATTGGTAAAATCGCCATGAAAATCCGTTTTGCAGTTTTTGTGTCTATTGCTAATAGATTATAGATACTGATAATAATCAGGTATCATATAAATTATCCTACCTGAAAAAAGCATGTGAATCTAACGCCAACCACACACAGTCAAGTTTACATCCAAATCTGCACTCTGCAGCACGCTTAAGGATGTAAAATATCAATAGGTTAGATAAGTTTTTTTTCACTGCCCACATCCCTAATGCCTAGTTCGCAGTTCGGACTATTTTAGTAGGTATTTTAGTCGATTAACGAACGATTTTTGGGCGGTAGCAAGTGGTTTAATACGCTACTCGAGTAAAATGCTAAAGTAGTCCGAACTAGCCCTAAGCGTCCTGCAAATTTGACGGTTAACTGAATTCATTAATTAATACCATTTTTAACTTTATTTTGTCTCATTTGTTTTCATCAAGCGGTGGTTGTGCCTGGGTCATACCTACAATCACTTGGGACCCCGACTCATTGTGATCACGTCAGACGGCCGTGCAAGGTTACTCCATTTTCTTTTGTTTATTGTTTTATACTCTGCGAGGCTCCCAACTTTTGCCCGATTCAATTCATTGTCGCTTCATTCTTTACTATAGTCAACGGTAAACCCTCCAGGCACGTTTTCCATTCTCCTTTTAGTTATTTTTTTCCATTTTGCACATAAAAAAAAATAAAACTTCAACTACCGTAGATTAATCTTTGCAAGCGTTTTCCTTTTTTCAGACATTCAAGTATTGTTCATTTTTTTATGAAAACTAGTGAAAAGATTTTCAATTTAGTACATCTCTTTCTTTTGTAGAATAAGGTCAAAAGTATTTAGAAGGAAATGTTTTCTTTTTATTGTCCACTATTATATTTTAAAATAACAAATGAAACTTATTTTAGGGAGTCACCGATATGAAAGGCTTTTCTTGTAAGTTTCACTTCGCTAAGTGTGGTAAGCTTGTAAGTTCTACTTAAATAAGTGTGGCAAGCTTGTAAGTTTGTTTTACTTAAGCAAGTGTGGTAAGCTTGTAAGTTTTACTTAAGTGAGGTAAGCTTGAAGTTGTAGGTACTTAAGTTATTTTGGCAAGTGTGTAAGTTTCAATCGAGTAAGTGTGACAAGCTTGTAAGATTTATGTGGTAAGCTTGTAAGTTTCACTTTAGTAAGTGTGGCAAATGGCAAGCTTGTAAGTTTTCCTTGAGTAGGTATGTGTGGTAGCTTGAAAGTTTTACTTAGGTAAGTGTGGTAAGCTTGTAAGTTTCACTAAAGTAAATGTGGTAAACCTTAAGTTAGTGTGGCAAGCTTGTAAGTTTTAATTGAGTAAGTGTGACATGCTTGTAAGTTTTACTTAAGTAAGTGTGGTAATCAAGTAAGTTTTACTAAAGTAATTGTGGTAAGCTTTTTAGTTTTACTTATGTAAGTGTGGTAAGCTTGGTCTAGTGTGTGGTTTTGCGTACAGTGTTGCCTTTATGCTAAGTCGGTGCCTGTATTTAAATTAATAGATGCCTACATCGCAAAGCTAAATGTACGAGTATCTACTCATATTAAGGACTACCAGAGGCCCCGCGGTTTCACCTACGTAGTTTCCATTCCAAACCACCTCTCAACTCAAACCCCTCAGCAGTAGCACAAGGTTTTTAACTAGGGTAGGCATTGTAAGTACCTACAACTTGTAGGCCTCCGTAGCGCAGTGGTATGCGCGGTGGATTTACAAGACGGAGGTCCTGGGTTCGATCCCCGGCTGGGCAGATTGAGATTTTCTTAATTTGTCCAGGTCTGGCTGGTGGGTAGTTACCACCCTACCGGCAAAGACGTACCGCCAAGCGATTTAGCGTTCCGGTACGATGCCATGTAGAAACCGTAGAAGGGGTGTGGATTTTCATCCTCCTCCTAAAAAATTAGCCCGCTTCCATCTTAGACATCACTTACCATCAGGTGAGACTGTAGTCATGCATTCTTACGAAAGCGGCCTGAAGCCGGGACCTACGCGGGTGAGAACGCTAAGCGTTTATAATATTTAAATACCTATATGGAGTAAATTTAGGCAAGTACTTGGTTTTATAAACTTATTTATAAGTACAATTTTATTTAATTTTAGACCAAAATTATTTGATTGTTATTAATACATTTTATCTAATTAGTATCTAATGGCATGGAATTTATGAAATAGATTTTAACTTAGTGATAGTTGTGATTTTCTCAAACTATTTTCAGTAGTTCCGATTTCAATTTTTAAATAATGTACCTATTTAGATTTTATATTATAACATTGGTAAGCTTAGGCTAGGTTAATGACTTATCTTGTGGCGCGAGAAAGACATTGTCGACCAATAGCGATTGAAGCGAAATAATCGCTCTCTCATTTATCCCATCCATAGACTAATAATAATAAGACGGTATCTCGCTGTCAATTAACTGAAGCAATGGCGCCGAGTATGTGTGAGTGTGAAGTGTGTTGCCAGATTTAGGAAATTAATGGCCGTCTGACTTCATATCTGCGGAATGGTATCCTCAGGGTGCGTCACTATTTAATTGCAGGGTGTGGTATCTGGACTTTTTGTTACCTCTATAGTCCAATCGTAACGTCTTTCGTTACGAGAGTCGCTATTGGTCGACAATATGTCCCTTACCAGGAGATATTTCAGTGTGCGTACACTAGACCTACAGATAATAAACAGTCGCCTAAGTCGGCCAAGCCGCATTATAGCAGCGAGAAGGTTCTTATTTTGGCTAGACTAGCGGATGCTTGCGTCATCGTTTACGTGAAAAACCAATAGTTACCAACATACATTATAGTTTATGTTAGCGACGCAAATGCCTATAAATATATTATCTGTGCCTTACAATAAAGGGCCGAAAACGGAACGTCTGTGGTGTCATAGATAATGTGACTTTGACAGCTTTTTAAATAAAATAAACGACTTTTACGCCAAGTGCCTAAGCGTCACCATATACCAAAACGTTCCCGTTTTAAGCCGTTTTTAACTAGTAAACCTGTGTTTTATTAAGCCTGGCCTTACAGTTTAGTTTACCTACTTAAAGTATATTGTTGGGTGCGTAATTAGTATAGGTACTATCTACAAGTACCGGAACGTTTAATTTAGCTTTATAACCTGTAAGCCTAAGATGTGCGCCACGGTATATCTCGTGAAGAAAAAATTACATATTGTCAACCAATAGCTAAACCGGAAATATCGCCATTTTTTAAGAAAAACTTCTTTACACGTGTTGGAAAAACGGGCTGACATCAAAAGCGGGTTTAAAGATCAAAACACAATTACTTATTGAATGAAAGCCTCAAAGTCTAATAGTTCCAATAAAACCTCAAGTGGCAGAGAATAACCTTGAGCGAAGTCCCGGACTTATGACTGATGGACGTAGGGTTAAAGACGTCTTTTAAAACTAGTTAACACTCTCCTTCTCCACTCAAGTCATTCACTCGCGCCGACACATGCTTGACTTTAGGAGTAAGCTGGTGAATGCGTGAAAAATGTTAAAGTGTGATGTGAATATTAGTGAAGATAGAAAGAGACAGTTACGTTTCTTTTGCTACTGTAGGAGTAAGAGAGAGCAGTATGCGCGCACATTTTTTCTCTCATACATACAGATGGAGTTATAGAAATTTTACTTCAGTCGTGTGGTCTATAGCAAACTTTTCTTCACGAGATATCAGATAGGTAGCCACTAGGTAGCTAGAGCAAAATCAACTTTATTCCTTATGGTATAATTGCTATATTTTGTTGCAGGTCTCGAGCTCTACAACGGTGTTCGTAGCACACGCCGAGCCAGTCTCAACGTCCGCCCGCTCGGCGCTTGTCGCGCTCAACGTCCACCCGCTACACCATTAGTTGAGTCCCATTGACTCCGAACATTGTAAACTTGTGTTCAGAGTAAACAAATCGCCTTGGCTTGGAGTGATAGCGGTGATAAGTCACAGGACATAGCATCTGTTTAAGATTTAAGCTATACTTCGCGCCACGAAATGTCCCGAACGCGGCGCTAAATGGTGCTTATTGTCATTTGTGTAAGGCGCTGTCAATTTTAGTTCAGTTTTAACCGCGGGACTTCTTTCGTGGTGCGGAGTCTATGACCAAACCAACGCGTCTGCGGTGACGTGACGTACCCGCGGCGATCCTCCGTGCGAGTTTGTCCATTCGATTGCCTAAAAGTAAACTTGAATTTTATAGAATTCTAACAGCGCCATCTAGTAACGAATTGTGTTATCTCTTTTTTTCAAGTTAATTTTTACGCCATCTAGTTCTAGCGAGACAAAATAAAATTCGCGAGTAGATTCAGGCGCTGTTTCAATGCCATATTAGTTGTATTTCACCTTTTCACGATTCTAAACGTATAGAAACTCCTACTCACCACTCGGATATTGTAATGTACGAAATCAGGGACACGAAAACGCTTTGCCATAAGTTAATTAAAATATAAAAACTTGTAACGATATTTTTAAAACTCGACAGTGTGAGTTTCGAACACGTCTCTAACTCTCTTTAACTAAACTTTAGATGTCTCTCTTTCTAGCACGATACTATAGAATCTATAGTAAAAATGTGAAATTCGAGACTCAAAAACATCATCATATTATTAACAGAATAGCGTTGCTGGTCGCCGATCGATCACAGCGACACCGCGAACACGAGCAGTACGCCGTGGTTTGGTCGATTTATCTTTACTCTCATTATAGCTTAAAGTCCCATATGTTACAGACTGTGGCAAGTGAGTGGGCCCAAAATGGCGGTCATAAGTGTAGGTAGGTATAATTAAAAACAAAAGTGTTATACATGCTCTGTGGTAGCCTGGATTTAAGATGTCAAATAACTGAAAATTTCGTACGCTTTATTGTAATGGTATCAACGTGCTGCTATGGTTACGCGTACTAAAATAGCATGCAAACTATATATACTACATACGTTTCGGGACATCGTGCGTTAAGCTGAGCAATACAATACTTTAGATGTCAGCGGTAACGTCATTTAGATTGCATCCGACTATACCTCTTACCGCACGTCACTAATGCCCGAAAATAGGTGTCTACTGATGTACTGTAACTGTACGCGCTTCTTTCGAACGCATGCAAATGTTTTGATTAGTGTAAACCAAAAATTATTTACATAACGCGGCGTTATTTAAGCTATCTAAATTTCTTACTTGATTTATCTTTAGCGCTATTGTGTAACGATACTTTTATAACTATACAATGTGAGTATTATAATAGCTCTCTCTCTCTCCCTCTCTCTCTCTCTCTCTCTCTCTCTCTCTCTCTCTCTCTCTCTAAAGTATCGTGTTAGAAAGAGACGAAATTAGAGACTCACACTGTCGACTTGTAAAAACATCGTTCCAAAAATGTTACTGGTCAAGAGACGACCTATACAAGTATAAAGAATAACTTTAATAACAATAACAGTATTTTGAGTCGGTCCGATGAATGCACAAGTCATATTTTTTAATCAACTAAAGATTCATATTTATTTGCTATGACTTAAGTGCCACGTAAAAGCCGGTAGCTCCACGCACTTTCGATCGTTTATAATAAATTGTTTACGAGTTAGGCGCGTCCTTCGCGTCCACAGAGTGAAAGCGAAGGGCTGTGAGCTGTGAGGGACGCAATAGTGAATGTATGTCCATAAATCGAGTTACACTTACCTAATTATAAGGATATGAGCATTTATGCACATTAGCAGCAATCGTTGTTGCAAATCATAAAAAAAGTTTGTATTCTGAGACTTTGTATTTAGACAAACAGACTTAAGAGTTTGTTTTCAGATGGTGTTGCTTGGGGTGACTGTCATTCGACCATCACATTTATGTGTGAGTGATCATTCCAAGAATGAGTAGCTAACTGACAAGATCGCGTTTTATTTACAAAATAAAGAAAAAAACGTGTGTGTGTGCACACGACTGAAGTAAAACTTCTTTCAAAAATTAAACACTAAAACGCCATCTATGATCCTCAGGCATAACTTCATCGCAACAGGTTCGTGGACAAAATAGATTGTTTCAAAGATCTCTAAGAACGACAACTACTGGTAGATTAAAATAACTAACGCTGTTTTATTATGCCTGTAGATGGCAGCACGCATCGTTGGATTACAATTTTCGTAATGAATTCACCAGTTTTCACTCCAAGTCAAACGTGCGCAAAGAAGTTTTACTCCAAAAACACAGTGAGAGATAATCCTACTCGTAAGCTAAATGGATAAACGACAAGTACATAAGAATTGTAGTAATATTTGTAGGTGTTACAATTATTCCGATGTCATAGCGATTTATGTAAGCGAATGCTGTGATAATTGTTTGAATAAAATGAAGCTATTAAAAATTTTAAGATGACTACTATGCAGGTCCACTACAGATTGGTAGCGTAAAAGTTTATAAATTAATAATTAATATTATAAATGCGTAAGTAAGTTTGCTGATGAAAAATACATATGTACAAGTATGATTCCACATTTCTGCTCACGTAAAGCCCGCTCTTGGATAGCTATAATACTGCACGAACCTACCAAACCAACGTCCGCATATGATACATGTCTCTTCTCGATCGCATAAAAGTAAACTTGAATTAATACGTCAATGATAAATGCCATCTAGTGTACTAATGGATAGTATTTTGTCATGCTATTAGATGGCGTTAAAGTTCCTAAACATGAATTTAAATGGAATTGCATCATAAAAAAAATAGAAATCTCAATTCGTGATTAGATGGGGAAGTTTACTTTTACGCAATCGATTATCGAATAGACACACTCACGCGTCGCATTCGACATACTGAAGTAGAAATCACTGTCGAAAAGAAATTACTCGACACGGAAAATAGAAGATAAAAGCTTATATTTTATTTATAAGGTTAACCTGTTACGACTAAAGCGTTTGAGGCTAAAATAAAAAGTTATTAAGGATATTTGCCGTCTGGCTGGATCAGACTATTTCATAGAAATATAAAGTTTTTATAATGTCGCAATATGTGAGATGGGTCTATTTACAATCACCTACCTAATCTTACTTTGCTGTTTGTTTTTGACGACTTCTCCTGTTACTTTGTGGCCTTAGGCCAACGACATATTTCGTGAAGAGAAAATAATTAGTTATTATCGACCCATAATCGCGGAGTTTAAATATCTCTCATGAAGTAACTTAAGAGAGAGATGTTTTGATTAAGCCGCTATTGGTCGACATTTTTGTCTTTGTCTCGTCAAGGGATAGGTATGTCGTTGGCGCATACTAGTCTTACTAGATAGATAAAATTTCCAATGATTGAATTCGGGCCAATTCAAAAATTTCAAAATCGCTAGTATTCCGATAATATGCAATATTATTTATATATAGAAACTAGTCAGTTATGTTTTTATTCTTTTACAAACCCTTGACTACAATCTCACCTAATGGTTAGTGATGATGCAATCTAAGATGGAAGCGAGCTAACTTGTTAGGAGTAGAATGAAAATACACACCCCTTTTGGTTTCTACACATCGTATACCGGAACGCTAAATCGCTTTACGGTACGTCTTGGCTGGTATGGTGGTAACTAGCCACGGCCGAAGTCTCCCACCAGCCAGACCTGGACAAATTAAGAAAACCTCAATCGGCCCAATCGGGGATCGAACGTAGGACCTCCGTCTTGTAAGTCTACCGCGTCCGCCATGTCGAACCACACAATAGGTATGCATTGGCACTATTAATGCGCAGTAGGCCTACATCAACAATAGCGCTCTTTCTTAGAGACAAATTAGAGCGACGTTGCATTTTGTTGTTATTTTGTACAATTTATTTGTATGGTGCTTACCCTAGTTGAAAAGCTTGTGCACGCCACTGTCGCTGGTGTCAATTTAAGACCATTTACGACATTCAGGTACACCCTCGGCATTGCTTGTTTTCGGTCATCATGGTCGTTGGTGTAGCTACATTGGGCGGCATTAGGTACCACTTACCATTACCATTAGAGAATATCGCAGTCAATTGCTAATATAAAAAAGTTTAAAACCTATTTCAAATTGTTTCTTAGTTACCCACTAGCTACTAAAAATTCAAATCATTCAAATTTCTCTACTTATCTCTTCTACACTTACTAATATAAAAAATAATTATGTTGTTTAGTAGGTATATACTTATATGTATTATAAATCGAAAATATATAGTAGATATAAACTAAAAGGCCTTCGGTTTTTAAGTTCTACAAGTTTTGTTGAACTTGTGAAAATACCTATTTTTAAATACATATATCTATTACCACTACAGTAGCGAAGGATTTAATTTTGACGAAGGCAAGCCGCTGAAGGTAAAGAAAAGGAAATTCATGCCGCTTGATACAAACTCCAGTTTCTTATAAATCCATACATATTTAGTACCTACAATATTTATGTATGGATTTTTAAAAGGCAATCCGGCGGGAATAGGCCTGTATGGACTCTTCGCCGCTGTTTACACGCTTAGGTACTGTTTTTTAGGTTATCCCTGTCAAATGTCAATTGATTCTGAGTAGTTATTTACTCCCTCCTTTCCTGTAACGCTATTTTGAAAAAAAAATTGTGTAACTCGACAGTACGTACTTCGAATTCGTCTCTATCTCTGTCTATGGTATCGTGTTAGACAAAGAGGTATAAAGACGACTTCGAAACTCACTCTGTCGAGTTTTAAAAATCTTGTGACCCGTCTTATTTATGGTTTGTTTTTAATTAAAAGAACATGAAATAGTAATGTTAAATACTTGTATTTTTTATGTAAGTAAAGTGCGACATAAAAGAGTAGAAGTTAATAAAAATTTAACTAAGAAAATCGCTCTATGGCAACACCACATATACTGTCATTATCACAAAGGTCTGTCATTATAGAGCAACCGATTGTTATTAGTAGTTTTAACAGATTATTATTAAAATCATAGTGAAGATTCGGATAGTTACCATACGACTTACTATAAATATCATTTATTTAGACGAGATTTACTTTCTTTTAAATTTAACAGCGCCCTCATTTATTTTCTATTCTACTCTTTTGTATCGCACTACACTTATTTGTAAAAATGACGAAGTAAACACCTACCGCTACTACCTACAGATAGACAGACAGAATGTATGTATCAAGCTACTTACTTGGCTTTTAAGGAATAAGTGCTAGTTATTTAAAAGAAATTTGAATTTAAAATATAGTTAGCCAAATTTCGAGTCGAGAGATGTCGTGTAGAAACCGAAAGGGGTGTGGATTTTCATCCTCCTCCTAACAAGTTAGCCCGCTTCCATCTTAGACTGCTTCATCACTTAGCACCAGGTGAGATTGTAGTCAAGGGCCAACTTGTAAAGAATAAAAATAAAATAAAATAAAAAGAGTCCGCTCTGAATACGAAACGTATAGCTGCGCAGTGCACTATGCATAGGTACCGGGTTATAATATCTGGAAAGTTTAACGTTTCAGAGCAGTCTAGAAGCTTGGCGCATAGTACACCTATTTTTTTTCAAGATTACAGATTTCTATAGCTGAATTATGCACCAATTAGTTTCTAATCTTTTGTAATCTTTTGATTTCTTACACAACGTGCCTATACCTACATTTCTATCTCCATACTTATTATATTTAGATTTTATTGTAGGTTGTGCTATCATTATAATATGGCACTAAGTGCAACTATTGCTAAATTACCTGTACCTATTTATGTACTTTCTAAAGATTTGCTCAATTTTTCATTTATTTCGTGTATTATGATTGGTCGGCAGACAGGCAAAGATTTCTATGTAGAAATAAATATATAAGTAAGTATAATATAATAAATACCTATCCATAAATTTCTATCCCACTCAGTAGTTCTAACAAGCGACCAAAAAGGTACCTAATCCCGTAAAGAGAAATGGACAAATTTCAACCAATGGCGGTGCAACCGGAAATACCGCTATCTCTTACATTGCGTTGGGACGAAAGAGATGGGACTGGGATTACTCCTCCGCCATTACCTATAAGACATTTTGCCTATTTCTCTTCACTTGGTCACTTGGTTAGCACTACTGAACACGAGTGTGGCTACGCAGCGCAGTGTACAAAATCATATCTCCCCACTTATATATTTATCTATAAATAATCTTATCTATAAGCAGTTCGGCACCGCAACTTCAGAACGGACAAGACGTTTGATGCATACTGTACCTTTTACCTATCACTTTTGAGGGTTTTTATATTACTCACTTATTCCTACGTCTACGTTCTACTGTCAGTCCGTGAGTTCAGTGAATCATAACCGAGGAATAAAATATTTATTCATGACCAAGTACGTTTATGAATTGAAATCAATTTTTTATACATGATCAAAACTTTGTTTAGGTATAGGTACCTTTTACGATATTCATGGTAAGTCGGACAAAATTATGAACGTAGCAAAAAATCAGGAGGACTTTTCTATAACGACGCATTTATCACTTAGACAGTGTGAGCTTTGAACTCTTATACTATATCGCCCTCTTTTTATAGTATCGTGTTAGACAGAGAGGTATAGGGAATTCGAAGCTCGCACTTGCGAGTTGAACGAAACATCGTTACTACAACTATGAAATTGAAGATTGTTGTATATTTTATATAAAAAAAGTACAACATAAAAGTCGATTTATGCAGAATATTTAAAGATAAATATTTATAATGGTATTATATTTGATCAATTATATTTTATTTGTAAATGATATTTAATTGATATTTAAAATCAACTGGTGACTTAGTAGATTAATTTTCAGTGAGCATATTTTTTTATTAACGGACGCACTAAGTTGTTTTGGAAGGAACAGCGTCCATAATTCACTTCACAATTTTGTAGGACTGGACGTGGTCTCGAAATGAATACGTACCTACTTAAGCAAAGTTCATGTCAAGTGGGCTATCTGGTCATAGAATAATAAAAAAAACATAGAAATTTTTGCTGGTAAACTATTGTCTACAAATTAAATTTACGGTGATTGCCAATGCAATTGTCTTTTTCATAACTTTTTCAAACTCTTAACTTATACTATAACTAAATACTTACCTATCTAGTAAAAATATGTTGTGAATTTTTGCATATCTCTTTTTCTCACTCTCTCACTAGGGCTTAGCCGGGTAGAAATTGTGATTTAGATGCCTTTAGTACGTTGGCGAAGTACCTATTTATAGTGTTACATTAAACTATTTCGATGCCGGTTTTTGTAAAATAGTTATCTATGCCACTGTCGCGTAATAAGGTCTACTGTAGCGCGAGCGATTGTTGTGCAAAGAGACGAACCCGAATTGCACAACACACAGCACGAGTGTTAGAGTGGCTAATTACGTGCAGTGGCATGCAATACTTTTTCTACGACCATTGTAAAAGCTCAGAATACAGAAAACACCAGAAGTTGTGATCGCGCATAGAAATGAAGCCGTTGAAACTACTCTTTTTTGGCGTAATTTCACGAACAAGCGATTAGTCACTGTGTGTATGCCGTTTTGTGTGTCGTATCTACTATAGGACACAATGCGTGCTTTGTAATGACGGCTGAACGTGGCTTCTGATGTTTTCTGTATTCTGAGATTAAAAGAATTAACAAAACTTGGTAAATAACTTTTAAATAATTATTGGCGTTAGGTAAGTATGGCCTCGATTTTGTATCGGCGTAACCTCCTGGATTATTAATCTCGGCGTGGCCTCCTACATTTTGTCTCTTTTATGAAAGCCTGAATATAGCCAATGCCATGGAACTACCTACTTTAAAATTTAAAAAAAAATCATTGTAACACGGTTTACCCGTGAGGTAATGACCATTACCAAACGACCTGTAATAATGAATAGCTTTGTGATATGGTTTGAGGTTTTCTATAGAGTTGATTAACAAATGGGAGTAGAAAAAGAATATTTCAGTTCACTGTAGCATCACAAAATAAAAGGTTAATAATACATATATTCTAAGTAACGTATTCGTTGGACTATTGGTTATGTGTCAGTGCTTTGGATCTCAAGGTTCTGGGTACGAATCCTGTGGCGATAACGTGCGTTAATCTCTTGAAGGATTTAAGGTGCCTACACAAAATTCAACCAATGGCACTGTAACCGGAAATACTGCTATCTCTTTCATTGCGTTGGTACGAAAGAGATGGGACTGGGACAACTCCGCCATTAGACGAAATTTTGCCTTTTTATTCTTGTCACTGGTCGCATCTAGCACCTCTAGGCCGGGCTATGAAATAGGTCCTACTGACATTTTCTTTCTTCTAATAATGGTAAGAGGGGCCGTTGAAGTATTACGTAAGCAGATTTTTACATTTACCCCCGCACCCCCCTTGTCAGTAAAAATTAGCAAAGGTCTTAACCTACCTTATTTAAAACCCTTTAAGATGACATACCTGTAAAGATGTTTTTGTAACTCGACAGAGTGATTTTCGAATTTGCCTCTATTTCTTTCTATCTATAGTATGGTGTTAGATAAATACATATAGAGTTGACTTCGAGGCTCTCTCTATCGAGTGCGTTCTTTAGTAGCGCTACTGCAGCATTTCTTCACACAACTAAAATGAAGCCTCGCTCGTATTTTTTATTATAATAATTTATATTGATGATATTTTGTATTTCAATTAATTTGTACTTCAAACGTTATGACCTTCAAAATAATTTCAATATTATATTTGAAAATACACTTATATAGCTTGGCAAGTTCGTGGATGATACTCCCATGATATGCGGACGACGGGGGGAAAGACTGCGCGGGTGTGCAATCGTGCGTGCGGGCAAGTGGGGTGCATCAGCCGTGGGGTTTTCATTCATCGCTACACGCCCCCCGGCCCGCGCGGACCATTGGGAGTGTTACGAACGAACTTGCCATGCTATAGGTCCCAGCAAGTAAGTTGTGCCAAAAATGACAGATAACTTACCTACTTATTTTGCTCAGTAAGGGCTCAGTGAGGGTGTCACTCTTGTCGCGCTTTTTGTGTGAAGTTTTACAAAATGGCGACCGCCGCGACGTTAGTACCATTTTTGGCAACCGGGTCAGAAAAGTTTGTTGCACTATACCTACTCGTAGAACAAAGATGAAGTTTGACCAGTAAAAGATCCATCAGAAATGACAATATTTTCAGACGAGTTTAACGAGAAATATTTCTGTCCATTTTTGTAATAAGTATAACGAATCCATTCGAATGCATAAAACATTATTGTTATTACACGGTTACATATTTTTTTTATGTTGAACAGTCGCACTTTACATGTCGAGAAACCAATTTTTGAGACAATTTGCATTTATTATGTACCTAATTACCACGTACCTATTTTGTTGTGATAAATACAAATATTATGTTGAGCTTCAGTATATCACAAATTGAAGCAATAACATTTACCTATTGTATAATTCTAAAGAAAAAAACCAATAAATATATTGTACCTGTAAATGTATTTTTAATATAAAATTGAATAATTTAACGACTTTCATTTTTCCTTATCCACCTATTAGGATCACGAGGTCCCTGGGTTGAGCTTATAAGTGTCATTTAACGAACGAATTACGATTAACTTATAAGTGTCATTATTTAAATTATGTCGTCATTATTTAAATTATGATAAAAAGGAGGTATTTGTTTATAGATGTGTGATAGTATAATTAAAAGGGATTTTGATGATATAAGTTGTTCTTTGTTAGGCAGCGTGAACGCTGTCACGCTGCTAGTCGCGTTAGTGATTTTGTGCGATCACGATCTGATATGAAATGAAATTCTGATCAATTGATCATAAATTATTTAGTGTGGGCATAGAGAATATGTCGGGTAGGTGAGGTGAGTGTTAATGCTTTCTAAAGGGTTCCCTTAAACCTACACCCAAGGTCACAAGTACTAGCACCTGCTCGAGGTGTTTCCTTTACCACAAAATGATGGTACAATCACTATCGCTGCTACCCATCACATTATATAAGTTTGATTTTTATACTAAGTGACTGTAATGGTTTTAATATAAACTCGATACCTCCATGCGTTTCCGAGATAAAGAGCCTTGACAGACAGACGAAAAATAAACTCATTCTCTACGAGTCCTTTTTAAGAGGAAACGGTCAACGATATTTTATACTATAGATATGGTCTGTGCCTACAAAATCACTGCAAAAAGTGATCTGAAATTAACTACTCCACTGAGCGCACATATAGGTGTTACACAGTTTTGTGTTTACTAACATTATTGCTATATTAAACAAATAAATGAAATTAAGACAATTATGTCATTTGTCCACCTCAGTTTTGAATCGCTAGTGCCCTATCTATAGTATAAAATATCTTTGGGTAAGGTACCTTAAACCATGGTTTCGCGAAGTAAATAAAACAAGGTATTTTATTTCAATGTTATTATGTATTTATATTCTTAAAAACTTGGAGCTAAAACATTTCAATTTATATATATTTATTATTTAGACATTATCTAACATTAATTTGTTAATATCCTCTTTTCAACAACGGTTCCGGTGTCTACTTAATCTGTCCCTCACTAGTAATTCTGTTACAAAAATAATTTCATTTAGGAATGACCAAATAAATTCTTAAATACTACAAGACATCGGCTGTTAATTTTTAATTTTATTGTAAGTATAGAAAGTTATATTGATTGTCGTATAACCCCTGTTGGTGTTATGAGGGTGAAAGGTAATTGACAATTATAAATGCGATACAGTATCTATAAATTAATGTAACCTTCGTATGTTATGCGGGTTTAGTTCAACATAGGAGCCAGTAATGTATCGAAATGTGTAGGTGCCTAAGGTAGGTAGGTACAGATATCAGCATTGCCAGACGTCCCGATTTTTAATTTTAAATTAAAGGACCCGCGCGGGACAGGCTCAGTCCCGCTTTTCGGGGATAACTCGACCGTGCGTGCAGAGTATTCCGAGAAAGCGCGAGCGGATGGCACACTCAGTTCTCAGATTATTGTTTGAAACGCCATATTTTTTTAATTAATTAAACTTTTTGATTTTGATATCCGTTTTTTTTAACTTTTTTTCAGAAGACAAATAAAACTGAAACGAAATATCATATTTTTATTAAAATACATTGTCTACGGAGTTTTATATTGTCACGGAAACGTAATTTGAACTCAAATAAACAGATAAATATTCAAAACCCTCTTGATACTATACGTTTGTATACGATGTCCCGCTTTCGACGAAAGAATCCCGCTTTTTTCACTCAATAAATTCCTAAATCCCGTCTTCTGGCGACGCTGACATAGATACTAGCGCGTTTGTTTATGAAACTAAAAACCGTCGTAAAACAACCTCGTTGGATTGGTCCAGTGGTAAGCCTATAACTTATAAGGTTTCGGATCACGACGTCCTAGGTTCGGATCCTGGTCGGACTATGAGTTACTGAGTTTTTCTTTCTTCTAAGAATTTTTTAGTTCAAATTATCAGCCTAGAGTTGCGAAGTTGGTGGTCTTACACCCCCGTGCCGCGCTGAACACGTTACACCGTCGGTCCCGGTCATTATAATAATATCTGATAGTAGTTGTTAATAAATTAAACATTGTCGCCTGTAATCAGTAAATTTCACAGTTTTTTTAAAGAAGTACCCACAAAATATAATTAAAATGCGTCACTATAATTAGTAACTACTATCAAAAAAATAAAAAAATAACAAAAATCTATTGACAAATCCCACAGAACATACCGAAGGTAATATTGCACTAAAAACGCTTTTCTACAGACAACATAAATTTTCTATCATAAAAAAACAATACAAACATAAAAAAGCAACAAAAATTCAATATCATCAATAAAATTAGGTTATTTACATATATTTCACGATAAAACACACTTATTTAAGAATATACATAGGTACATTAGACACTTATTTTTTTTTATTTATTAAATTACAAAATAATTAGTGTAAAGAAAGGTAGATAGAAAACATTAATTATATTATAATAGACATTAATTTAGTAATTTATTAATTAATATCCTTTTGGTAAAACAGGATTTAAAATTAGGTACACTTAGGTTAACATTAAGAAGATACTCGTAGTAGTAAGACAGATAATACCACTTATTAAAATAAAATAAAAAAGTACTTAAGCATTAGTTAAAACTGTAACAAACACATCGTAGAATTAAACGTGAAGGCCATGATATATAAATAATTAAATGCTGTTCCGAGAAGAAAGAACCACAGGCATCGAATAAAAAAGTGGTAGACACGCCATCTACAAAAGGTTGTGCCTTTTGTAAACTGAGGTAAACTAACACACTAATCTATACTAATATTATAAATCTGAAGAGTCTGTTTGTTTGGTTGAACGCGCTAATCTCAGAAACTGCTGGTCCGATTTAAAAAATTATTTCAGTGTTAGATCACATTTATGGAAGAAGGCTATAGGCTTTAATATATTATCCCCTTATTCCTATACGGGAACGAGAATCACACGGGTGAAACCACGCGGCGTCAGCTAGTCGTATCTTAATATATAAATACGAAAGGTCGTCATTCATCACGAAATCTCGAAAACCGCTCGATGTATAAAGCAATTTGTCAGGGAGGTAGTCTATAGTCCGCTAAGAACGGATTTTGCGATAGGGCCGAATTAAAGAGGTCTATAATATTCTTAGCTTCCTTATTTAAACGTGTCGTTTTGTTTCAAAGAGCTGTGTCACAGACTTAAAAAGATGTTAACAGGACCACTGTTCTGATTTTTTTTTTGCCATCGTTGTATGCTGCCAACCAGTATTAGGGCAGTGGGTCTAAGCTCCATATCCCCTTTCCTAACGTGGAATGCCTGACCCTGTAGTTGACCGTTAATATCGGTTGTTAATGACCTTTTATTGAACAGGAATAACAACCCTCACGTTTTTTTCTGATATAATTTAACGAATATGTAATAAAAAATAACATATATGAAGTACAATTTCATGGTCTTGTGATATACTCGTTACAATAAGCAACCCAATACAACTACAAATAAAATATAAAATAAATCAGCATGTTCCACATAAGGAGTTATTATAATATATTTATGCAATATTTTTAAACTATTTAAGAATATGGAAGTGCATAAAAATTTCATATTGGACGGCGAAGCAATGCAGTTTTGTCATTAAAGCAAGCCTCAAATATCGGAGACAAAATTTTATACATTAGCTATCTAGAAAATGTTAAGTGCAGAAATGGTCCTATATACTTATAATATCATTTTTTTTTATCTGAGCACTAATATGTACAAAACTCTATGCTTCACTAACGATGTGGAAAATGCAATAATTTATTTTTGTATAGGATACCTAAGTGAAGAGAAGTGATCGACCAATTATTATCGAAACAACAAAAAAAATTTTAAAGTGTAAACTGAGACTTATCAGCTCTATTAGTTACACTCTAGATCTAAATTAATATACTTTGGGTGTAAATATTATAAATCATAGTTTTTAATAAAAAAAATAGAATGTAAAAACTAGTAGGTATACAAAATTTGCTTCACATAATGGCATAGATAACCTTTAGATAGACCAATAAGGCGGACAGTATATTCTCAAAACCAAAAACACAATATATTTTTTACAATCTAATACAAGGATAATGAACAATCTATGACCTTTGAAAAGGAGTCAACTGGCCTATTAATGTAGGTGTTAATCTGTTATTGTCTATGACGATGATCACGATTTGATAACCAAATTAATTAACTTTAAATTATCACCAACTCTGTGGTGAAATAAATTGAGTTACGAAGCACTGGCTCTTTAAGAAAAATATAACTTACGCATTAAAAATTGATATAGTACAAGAATACAGACAATTAACACTGATTAAGAAAAAACGACAATAATATTTTTTTTTGTCATATTATCACATAAGTAAATATATTATTTTGTTAACGTACAGCCGCTACTTTACATTAAAATACATTCAATATACTTTAGTAATTGTAAATACACTATCAAACTATATTTTAATAACTATTTTCCATGACCAGTTGAATAGTTTCGGTAAGTAATTTATACATACATAGTTAGGTATATAATTTTCTGTACACTGTTGAGTGGTGATAAAATTAGATACTAAATTATTTTCCTTAACGGCTAAATATACATCATATTCACGTCCTTAACGCGCCAAAGTCGTCGTCAAAGTCAATTTATTATCATTATCATTGGTTAGAACATCAATAAGAACCAAAATCCTTAATAATATTAAAAAAACTATAAAGGCTGTGTGGTTTCCGACCGATGCCATTTGCATTTCGAAAGATCGTTTCACCAAGGAATAAGTAAAAATAATTATCTAACTAAAATTATATTAGAGTAAAGGTTTAAGACTTTAAAAATATGTAACCACGTAAAAAATAAATAAATATAACATGGACCCTTCTAAAAGTTTTAAATTTTTATAAAATAAAATGAATAAACTTCTATAGTACCGTCTCAACAACAAAGGGTCCTACGAGTACATTACATTCGAAACGATATAAAATGGCGCCTGTTCACGGCTTGTACTTCGAATCGGGTTCCATTTTCAAACCGTTCATTGAAATTCGTCGTCAGAACTGAGTAGTGTTGTCTTTTCGTGGTAGTTTGTAGCATGGCTGATGGTTGCAACGCGTTGTGGCGGTGGTCTCGGCGCTAGGGCTGCGCCTTCTTCGGATCCACGGTTGCCGATTCCCGCACCGCGCATCACTAGATTCATTATTTCAATAAATTAGCAGAAATATTGAGTCGACGTTGGGCTGGTTCATTGTGATTTTACGACGAATCAGATAATCGAAATCTTGACTCGACAATGTTTGTTGAACAGCTGTCGAGTCAACTCTGCAGTCTGCAGGTCTTAAATGCGCACCAAAAGATAGAAAGATATATTTTTGACTACATCTACCTCTCTTTTTTATCCCATCGCAACGAAAGAGAGCATAATTACAGAGAGTGTGATATAATGAAGAAAAAACAATTGCATATGAAAAATAATTATGTAGACAAAAATTTCCAACATACTTTCAGAGTATTCTGTTGGACCTGCGTGACATTGATTCGTTGCTTTTATGGGTTGAATAGCAAAATTCTGTTGTTAAATTTTGGTAATTACTTTAATAAAAAAAATGTATAAATCATTATACCAAATAGATTAGACTTATTTTAAATTGAATTGATTTTGAATTAATTGTTAATAATCAAAATCAAGTCACAATAGAATATATTTTCACTTTTAGTGATGTGCATTGTGTGTGTATGTAGTTCAAATTGCAAAATGATAACACCCTTTTAACACTAAATTGCAAAATGATAACACCCTTTTAACACTAAATTGCAAAATGATAACACCAAGACAGTGATTTTGTAGATGCGATAGTTTTCGATATGTGGTTGTTTAATGTTGATATTATTTTTTTGAAGGAAAAATTATTTACGGTTTCCCACCCAAAAATACATGCAACTTACGTTATAATTGTTTGTGATACAACGTCCATTCAATGTTAGTATATAAAAAATGATGACAGAAAGAAAATGAAAAAAAAAAACAAAAAAAAACTAACTTTTGTATTATATGAATCTACTTGGAAATATGAGTTTAAACAACGAAAACCTCATCAAAATCGAATCACCAGTTATGAGAAAATCACAGTCACACATACATACTTACGGATCGAATACAGGACCTAATTTTTTTTTTAGCTTGTTAAAAATGAATTTTAAACCATGAGTCAATACTTTAGTAGGTTCCTACTTTTTAGTATGTTATACAAATATTTCATAATTATCGATGAACGAAAACCAAAAACGATAGTCTTTATTTCCAAATTAAAAAGTTAAATTCTAAACATTGCCAATGTCATGAGAAATTGTAACATCTTGACAAACACACATAGCGACATGCTAGCAACCAATTTATAAAAAAGCTTTTCAAAAATAATGATACATTACTCACCTTGACTCGCGCAGTCCTCTATAAACGAAATAATTATGTCAAGTTTTCAATAAAATCTACAACTTTAAGGTAGGATCGTTTATTAGTGAGATGCATAGTACAAAGATATTAACCAGATTAAGGGACTACGAAAATTATTATTCTTTAACTTAAATCTAATTTTTATAGTAATAAGATATAATATCGTTAATCTTATAAAGCAATCTCATTTATCCACAAAATAGAAAAAGAAAAACTTAATTATTACTTTTTTTTAATAAAAATAACTTTAAACTTTATTTAAATAAGTAAAAAACAGAACATGTACAAAGTTGCATAGATACAAAGCTAATATATTCACATTTTTGCCTGGGCACGCTTTTTGTTAAAAGATACTTCTTTGGTCAGGCAAACTTTAATATTACGACTTACCTGTGTCTATGGATCTTATCTAAAAATTAAAAAAAAATCAAAAGAACTAAACCTGTAATCAACTTTCGTTTCGAATAAAGCAAGCCTAGCTCTCTCTCTAAAGGATTTTATCCACTAACTAAAGACAAGTAAGTAACAAAGTAATGATACAAACAAGAAAAAAATAATCACAGAAAAAATAATCATTTACACACTCTACTAAAAAAAAAACTATAACATCTAAGATTTATAAAGTACAAGTCAAAATAAGGTACGACTGTATTAAATGGCAATGATTAGTCCGAACTAAATTGACTATTTTGTATATGAAGGAGCATATTGTTTTTTTTTTTTTATTTTATTAATTTTTCTGTAGCGTCAATACACATAGAGCATTGTTTAGAACTATTCGGCGATGTGGGACTTAGTCTGGTGAAAAAATAATCTCCAAGGTTCGCATACAAGGGATTTTTTTTTGTTGACTCATAAAATTTAATATAAACAGTATAAATTTCGCGTAGTACATGGAATAAGGAGCGGAAATATATCGATATCAATTAATAAAAGTTAAGGATTATTTATAAAACTTAATTTAAATATCACGGATTTTTTCAAACTTTCCAAACGTCAAATACGCTGTTGTCCATTTTGTGACGTCACTAACACTTGACGTACACAACGTCAAGTGTTAGTGACGTCAAACGCTCCATTTGTATGCGATTTGTTATAGTGACGTCATGAAACAGTTGAAATACAGACTGTCATGGCCGACAAGCGTTTTGGATTGTATTGTCAAAAACATATTTAAAAAGTATATTTTCATGTAATCACGTCTCAAAAAAATATTTTCTGTCTAGTAGAACGATAATGAATTATTTAAGACTATATAAAAAATGTGTCAACTAGCCTATTGCTGAGCAATCAATATGTGAAGCAATCTTGAAAAATTTTAATAAAACTCAGCAATTCTTTCGTCGATATCATTTCAAATTGCTCCATATGTTGTTCCATATTGGACATATCAACACTGATTGTCAATCATATCATTGGTTGGGAAATTTTATTTGATTTTGTTGTAGCTACGAGTATGTTGCACTTTCCCGAAGGGTTCTACTATTAAACTGAATTGGTAGTGTACAAATGTATGATATCGCGTAATTATCCTTCACGTTAATCCACGTCACGAAATACGATGTAGCGTTATGTAACAACTTTGCTGTTTAAAAGTATTGAAAATATTGCCAAGAATGAAGCGATTTTAAATACCCGTGTATACGCACCTTAAAAAATGGAAAAAGTCAGGCAAACATTATAATCAAATTTTCCATCTCGCTTTCTTTCCAGTAGTACATTTATTTAAATACATTTTATAGTTATCAATCACTAGCAGCTTAGCTTACTGTTACGTTAATAATCAATTTGTAAGTTACATTACATACAAATAAGCGAATTCTTAGGTTAGTTCGCATTAAAAACATTAATCCACGATTTATTTTTCACTTAAATGATTTCTCTCTCTTTGTTCAGACGGTCCCTCGCGATTGAAGATCGTGATCACCACAATAGTTAATAATAATCTTCCGACATCAAAATATTCAGTTATTTATTTACGAAACTAAAGTTAAACACTTTCCTTTTCAATTTAAATGAATTGTTTTTCATTTGTTGCAGTTGGTGTTCACACAAATGAGTAATTTGATATTTAATTCAAATAAAATTTTAAATAATTGTATGTTCAGAAACTATGTTAGCAACGCTCTGTGGGTATTGGCTCTTTTAATAAAAAAAAAAATAATATAAACCGGTTTTACACATTTTTATCTACTGAGGAAATTCAAACCTATTTTTCATTAATCAATCACGGATCTATATTTAGCTTGATGACGCACGTAGTCCTTTCAAATATGGTCGATATATTTGTAAATTACATATTTAATTTTTTTTTTTTCATAAATTTTCCGCGCTTCTCTTCTAGACTCCGTCCTACCCTACTAATATTATAGGCGAAAGTTTGTATGGATGTATGTATGTTAGGAGGTTTGTTACTCTTTAACGCCGCTACTACTGATGCAATTTGGCTGAAATTTGAAATGGAAATAGATCTTACTTTGAATTAACACTTTTTATCTACTTTTTATCACAAAAAACAAATCCATGGATTCTCGAAAATTTCGAAAACCTGAAGATTTTGATGGTGTGAATGTTTGTTACTATTTCACGCCTCGGCTTCTGAACCGAATCACTTGAAATTTGAAGTAGAGATAGATTATATTCTGAATTAACACATAGGCTAAAAATCCATGGATCCCGAGGGATTTGTGAAAAAGTAAATTCCACGCGGACGAAGGCGCGGGCGTCCGCTAGTTTTATATAATTTCTGAATCTATTCAATATAATATTAAAAATTTGGGTAACGATGCGTGGCGATTTAAATTATTTACCACCCCACTATTACCAGTACTATTAGAGAGCCGTCCAAGTATTATTTTGAATTAGAATTTTCAAATAATTTTGATATTTTCTATAATACTAATATTATAAAGAGGTAAAATTTGTGAAATTGTAGAAGAAATCTCTGGATCTACTAACTGAATTTGAAAATTCTTTAACGAATAGAAATCCACGTTATTTGCGAGTGTCATAGCCTATATATTATTCTCACATAAACGGGAACTATGCTGGTGAAACCGCGAGGCGTCGGCTTGTCTTTTATAAAGTCATAGTAAAGCTGACATATTTTAAACTCTTTAAAAAATACTTATCAAGTTTACGTAATAAATACCAAGAAGGTGCAATCGCATTTATTGCTTTCTATGTATCTCATTTAATACATGATTAAAAAAATATACATCCATGTAGATTTTTTAAATTAAAAAGTAATGGATTTTAGTTTTTACAGTATCGAATGAATAAACGGTGTCTACTTAATATAAATCCGTGAGTTTAGTATTCGCTATGAATATGTTCACAAAAACTAGTAATTTAATGAATAATTAATAACTTCATGCATGCTATGTGTGAAACCGACCTATGCCATGCACGTCGGACTAGCCATACCTTGACATATTATTATGATTATTTAAAAAAAATACTCTAAAAAATAAACCTAATTCAACTTCGTAACCGAGCACCGAAATCCAGATAAAAAAGGTATTTTTAAATTTTGTCACATAATTTAATCTGGGTTATAAAATATTTATAACACAGGTCAAATTTTATGTCACAAGCTACGTTTTAAATCGTCAATTAAGTCAAGCAACTTTAAAATTGCTTCAACAATAACTTAAATTTATTCTTCGTCAATCAACAACGTCAACAAACATATAAGTATATTACAATTCTGTGGTCCTTAGAAAAATAATCTATATGTTTCCAAAATCGAAATTTTCGCATTGTCTTTATGTATTCCCTAGTCATGTGCTTATCGGTTAAATTGATGGTTTTTCCATGCTCGGCAAGACAGTGTATAAAGTCACTTCCAATCACTATTTTTTTTTCATTTTTTTTTTTATTTTTTGTGAAAGGTAGTGACGAGATACAATAATGATGTAATGGGTTACAGATAACCTATTTACGAACAGACTTACAAACGAATATATCGATGAATATTTGAGAAAAAAATAACGTTACAAGGTCGAATTATTTTCGTGCGTCTGCTAGGAAATAGGTAATCATTTCATTTAGTTAAATTATTTATATATAATATGGACAGATAGACAGCAATGCACTTCATGCAGAGCACAGCTATGGCAGAGCTTTATAGTTTCTCATAAGGCAGTTGAGAAGTGACATCTGAAAGAAAAATGAAACCAAAAAATAACAACACCTCTTTCGCGCTACGGAAAGTATTTCAGTAGTTAAAACTAAAATAATGTGTTAAAAATAATTCACAGATGTACCTATTTGTCCTATACACATTTACAGCGGAATTCATAGACATTGTAGGGGCACCCCCAGGGGTTCATTCAGCCGCTGAGTGTAGAATTTAACCTAGGGGTGCCCCTACAACATCTATGAATACCACTGTTAGCAGTTTCACTGTTGCGGAGCCGAAGAGGGAATTTTCGGATTTACTCCAGCGCGGCATATGGTACTTTGCACGCTGTTGAGTACCTCCACCAAGTACAAGCTCTAACATTTGTGGGTACATTTAGAGCAAAAAAAATAATACTCAAGTGGCTTACTTAACCAGTGACTAGCTTGATTTTTCACAATACTTGTATAAAAGCCTACTTGAAATCAATACCTTTGAATTTGAATTAAAATCTATTTGCATATAATATGCTAAAGTTATCTCAAATCGATTACTCCATAGTAATAGTAGTAGGCGACGAACCCATGAAACCAATAATTGTCTTCATGGGTTATTGCTGGCATGAGTTCTCTTTTCTTCAATTTAATTATCAAATTGAAGAACTCATGCCAGCTCTCATAGATGAAAGAATTGTTTATATAATTTTTCACACTTTCAATGGTGTGGAAAGCGTTTACAAATTATTAAGTCGATTCTTATTACTTTGGCTTACCGAAATCAATTGCAGATGATAAACATATTTTCATTATTGTCGCATTATTTCATTGAAAAAAATGATCTATGATCGCGGTTCGAGAATGCCGAGACAAGTGAATTTTTTGCAACCTCCCAATTTGGTTACGTACTTGGAGTTGGGGAGGTATTCAACAACATGCATCCTCACGTTCATCTGCCGCGATCGAAAGAATCCACAAATTCCCTCGTGGGCTTGGCTACTATAATAGCATTTAATTTTCACATAGCATCTCAAAACATTAACACACCCCGCTGTTTTTTTTATTCTCTATTTAGCCCTTGACTACAATCTCACCTGATGGTAAGTGACGATGCCTAAGATGGAAGGCTAACTTGTCAGTAGTAGGATGAAAACTACTCCTTATCGTACATGAACGCTAAATCGCTCGGCGGTACGTCTGCCGGTAGGGTGGTAACTAGCCACAGCCGAAGCCTCCCACTATCTAAAAGCTTATATAATGCCTATAGAGCGAAAAAAGTGACGTCACACTAAAAAGTGACTTAAATACGTTCATTCATAGACACAAGCTCAGTGTGTTAATGAGTTAAGATGCCAGATTAAGAAAATTAAAAAAAAAAATAATAATAAACATTGAAAATTTCAAATGTACTGTAAACGTAGTTCTTAAGTTCTTAACTTGTAACATATTATTAAATACAAAGATTATTTAAAGGCTAATATATTCGTAACGATAGGATATCCAATACACGAACAACATTCCAATTGTAGGCAGGCATACGAAAATAATAACGAAGGCAGCCGTCATGCAAAAATACAAACGCGTGCACTAACCTGAGCTGTATTGCGTATACTGTTGGTACTGCGGGTGGAAGTTATGGAAGGCGTCCGTCATTATGTCCTTCGGGTTCATTGTCTCCTGGAATAACATGCAAAAACAAATACATTACTATCTAAACCACACATACAGGGTGCTCGGGAGTATTTTCCATAACTCCAGGGTTATATTCTTCATCATCATCCATCATTATCAGCCGATGGACATACGGTGTCGAGGGTGATCCAGATTTCTATTGTATTGTTAGAGCACGTATAGATTTTTTTTGGAAAAGAATTAAGAGCCTTAACAATGCTATACTCAGACTCGTCTGTGAAGATATGCACAATCCAATTTTCTCCTATTGGCTATTATGTCCACCAAGACATGAATAGAAAATGATTTCGATCCTTGTGACCTGTTTTGACATCTGGAATTGGATTTATTAACCATTCCATTTAGACGTAAGTTCTTAGAACAACGTTTTTAAGTAAGTATATATTAATAAGTTTTGAAAAATGTGCATATTTCTGTATTTGGGTTTTTTGCCTGTCAATAAAAAATATTATTATTATAGGCCTCTTGGCCTCCAAGCATAACCGTCTCGAGCCGCCAGCATCCAGCGGTTCCCTGCAACCCGCTTGATGTCTTCGGTCCACCTACCAACGGTCGTAAAGGGGGGTCGACCAACGCTGTGCTTTCCGGTGCGGGGTCGCCATTCCAGCACCTTGGGACCGCAACGTCCATCGGCTCTTCGAACTATGTGGCCTGCCCATTGCCACTTCAGCTTCGCGACTCGCTGAGCTATGTCAGTAACTTTGGTTTGTCTGCGGATCTCCTCACTTCTGATTCGATCACGCAGAGAAACTCCAAGCCTTCTAATAAGGCCCATTACGTGTTACATGTGTTCTAAAATGAATATTTTCGGAGTAAATAATATTTCTTTTGGAAATAGATCTTAAATTGTGTCCTTTATATTGCATCCTTATATTATGACTTAGCCAAACGTATCTATACTAATATTATAAAGCTGATTGAACGCGCTAATCTCAGGAACTACTGGTCTGATTTGAAAAATTCTTTCAGTGTCAGATAGCCCGTTTAGCGAGGAAGGCTATATAATATTATCCCCGTATTCCTAAGGGAACGGGAACCACGCGGGTGCAACCGCGCGGCATCAGCTAGTTCATTGATAATTATCATTAGAAGTAGCTTACTAGTCAAGTGCGGAGTGACAGTTTCAATATCTCTCGATATCAACTGACTTATCACTACCAGTACGTATTTTAAAATGCAATGATATATTAAGGCGTGTTACATGGATACTCAGAATTATTTGAATTACTTTGTATGATTTTTCATACATTTTTTTGGCTTTTTATTTAATTAAAAAAAATTAGTTATGCAGTTTTGGAAAATACTCGAGCAACCTGTATGTGGTTGATGCATAATTATCCTGTTTAAAAAAAATAAATTGTATTTAACAAAATCATATTTGGAAAATTGACGACTTTTTCCCATATTCAAAAACATGTTTAAACGATTATTCGACTACTTCAATAACTGATTGCTTGTCGATTCGATCGAGGGTCGATTCCATGAGCTTCGCATATCCATTGAAGACGCGATTCTTAGATTAATTGTAGTAAATGTTATTGAAAAAAGGAATGCCCACGGGCCCATACAGCGTCGGCCCAGGGAATCCAGGTATACCCTTGTTTATATAGTATATAGAGATGATAATATGATGTATAAATAAAGAACAGGTTAATTAATTTCCTTAATAAAAGCATGTCTCTTGAATAAAAATAAATTTTTTTATCACTAGGGCAAAATGTTTGCCAGTGTACCAAAGTGGCGAAGTAACATTTGAAGCTGTATTATTTTTTTAGTATTATATTTTTCTATTACCAACAAGCTTATCAAACAAGGAAACGAACAAATAAACTAATCATAAGTCTTCAAAAAATATTGTAAAACTCAGGCTGTATGATCCTAACTTGTCTCCGTTGTAGACAAATTAAAGATGAATTAAAAATGTTGTAAAACATTGTAGTAGCAAACCTTTTTTTGATAAAGTAATAATTTTATTATTAAAGTAGAAATATCAAGATATTTTTAGACAAGTAAAGCCGGGCGGTTGGGGTAGGGTTGGGCCGGAGATGGACATTCCCCTTTTTATAACATAACAATTCTCCACTCAAACAGTGGAAGCAGAAAATAAATGCTTTGCAATATGTGGCAAAAGGCCATTTTGCTACGTACTTCCACATACACTTACACATTCTTTATTTGAGTAATTTTTAGACAATGCTGGTTATTCATTGTTGCCTCTATAGTAGAGGAGCCGAAGAGGGGATTTTTGCAGTTACTCGAGCGCGGCAGATAAACATGAGGGACTATACCTTACACTTTGTCGAGTACCTCCACAGAGTATGAGCCCTTAATATTGGTAGGTACGGTTTAGGGCAACCAAAAAAAAAACTAACTTCATAAATACTCAACCAGCACGTCAGATTAAGATAAGGTAGGTGAGTTGATAGCTAAAAACTGCACATTTCGAAAATCTGACGATTTGAGGGTAACGTAATGGAATGGGAGGGTTTCAAAGTTACAAAATTAAACCCTTATATTTTAGTGCTCGAGGTACGAGTGCGATTAATTTTTTACTTATTTTTAAGGAAATAATCTCCTGATTAATCACTAAAATTTTCTTACAATTTCAGTAAGCCAAAGTAATAAAAATTGTTTTTAAAGTCTGTAGTTTTTTTTTCCACCGCTAAAAGCGGAAAAAGCAAATAACCATTTATTCTTCCTATTAAATATCTAGCAAATGTAATCGGTCTCAATGACGCTCGAGTAACTGCAAATTTAGCATCCCGGGCTCCCCTACTACTAGCCAGCACAGTTCACTGACTGTTATGGGAAGGGACAGGTGACCGAACTTTATATGTACAATGTAAAACTGACAATATATTATTGTATAGTAAGGCAAGTATCTCTATACTATGTTACTTTTATCTGATATCTGCTAAACCGTGACATTTTCAAACATCAGACACCGAGTCGTTGCTTTATTAATTACTGGCAGCAGGACCTGTTCCGGTGGGAATACGTGTATGAAATATAGCCGCGTTACTCGCTGTTAACGTAGCTCTCCATTAAAGTGAGATTTTTTTTAATACGCCCGTTGTCTTTATTTATTTATTTATTTTTACAACAGGTTATGACAATTAAAATTGAGTTTTACAAAAACATAGATTAGTGAAGTTGTTGTGTCATAGACCCATTTATAGGTTACCTCAACATGCGTAATTTAGTACTCTAATAGATACATAAAAAGAATTAAAAGAATAATAAAGAAGTTAATTAGACTAATTAGGGAGAAGACTGTTTTAGATTTGCGTTTGAAAATATAGATATGGATCTATCACACAATTACATTATGAACAGAATAAAACCAAAATAAACATAAAAAAACACAGTATAATCTAAAGATAAAAATAACATTTAAGAGGTATCCCTTTTGTACTGAGTTAAAAAATATTTTTCTAGTTTATTTTTGAAAATAGGCAAAGTGTTACCAGCTATATCAATATTTACTTCCTTAGAAATAGTGTTAGTTACTTAGTTGTTGTAAGAGCCGTGATAGCCCAGTGGACATGACCTCTGCCTCTGATTCCGGAAGGTGTGGGTTCGAATCCGGTCCGGGGCATGCACCTCCAACTTTTCAGTTGTGTGCATGTTAAGAAATTAAATATCACGTGTCTCAAACGGTGAAGGGAAAACATCGTGAGGAAACCTGCATACCAGAGAATTATCTTAATTCTCTGCGTGTGTGAAGTCTGCCAATCCGCATTGGGCGAGCGTGGTGGACTAATGGCCTTGCCCCTATCATTCTGAGAGGAGACTCGAGCTCAGCACTGAGCCGAATATGGGTTGGTGACGTCGTACTTAGTTGTTGTTAGGGGAACGCGTACCGCAGCGCCACCGCCGCCGCCAGCATCTCGATGCAGATGAGGAGGTTCTGGTAGCACTAGCGGGAGCCAGGTGGAGTTACCTTGAGGCTGCTGGAGATGGACTGCATGGTGACGGAGCGGTGCGGGTCGCGGTGCGCGTGCGCGTACACGGACGCGGGGAACGCGTACCGCAGCGCCACCGCCGCCGCCAGCATCTCGCATCTCGATGCAGATGTGGAAGTTCTGGTAGCACTAGCGGGAGCCAGGTGGAGTTACCTTGAGGCTGCTGGAGATGGACTGCATGGTGACGGAGCGGTGCGGGTCGCGGTGCGCGTGCGCGTACACGGACGCGGGGAACGCGTACCGCAGCGCCACCGCCGCCGCCAGCATCTCGATGCAGATGTGGAAGTTCTGGTAGCACTAGCGGGAGCCAGGTGGAGTTACCTTGAGGCTGCTGGAGATGGACTGCATGGTGACGGAGCGGTGCGGGTCGCGGTGCGCGTGCGCGTACACGGACGCGGGGAACGCGTACCGCAGCGCCACCGCCGCCGCCAGCATCTCGATGCAGATGAGGAAGTTCTGGTAGCCCGCGGACACTGTACCGGCGGTGGTGGGGGTACCGTCCGCGTCAATGATCGGCGATATCACTTCCGCCTTCTCCAGGATGGCCAGCCCTACGCCTGCGAACACGGGGGGTTTTTTTTTTATTCTTTACAAGTTAGCCCTTGACAACAATCTCACCTGATAGTAAGTGATGATGCAATCTAAGATAAAAGCGGGCTAACTTGTTAGGAGGAGGATGAAAATCCACACTCCTTTCGGTTTCTACACGGCATCGTACCGGAACGCTAAATCGCTTGGCGGTAGGGTGGTGGCACTCCAATCCACGTCCACTGCAAAAGAACTAATCATATGTAGGTGTCCCCAATCCCATGTATGTATATACAATGATGACTAAACACAACCTGACGAGTCCATTACGCCATTCGACCATACGACGTACCTATCCGGTGAAGAGAAATAGACAAATTTCAACGAATAGCAGCGCAATTGTATCGCACTATTTCTTTGAATTGGGACTAAGTGATGGGACTGGGACTACTCCGCCACCATTGGTTGACATTTTGTCTAACAATGGAGATGGTCCAAAATTGTATGGAGCCTAGGATCAGTCAGCCCTAGCGGAAATAAAAGAAAATATTTATTTTAACTATTTTTGATTATACAAATCTACGAATTTACTTTAATTCTTTCGAAATAATATTCATTATCTCCCAAGAAATGCAACAAGGGTAATAATGGCGGATTGATGACGTTTTAAATGCAGTAGTCGATTTGACGTTTGCTGTCAATTGTCATGTCATAGTTGCTATAAGGGCGCCATCTTGATAAAACTCATACTTTGGTTTTAATTTTATTTATTTCTTTTATTTAGTTACATTTATTCACTTTATTAAATTTTAATAAAATCCTTGCATTTTAATGATACGGGGTACAAGAGTGGACCTGAAATTGACCATCTCCTTTTTAGTTGCCACATCCCTGTGCCTCGAACCGGGACCGATGCGGGAACTTGCTCTCACGTTATGCCATCAGTCCCGGTCAGTATCATTAACATTTGATAGTGGTCGAAGATGTATTTAACATTATCAGTTATCACCCTAAGCTCATCCGCATTGGATCAGTGTGGTTCATCAAAGTCAAAGTTCATTTATTACAACTAGTACAACTATGCATTAATGGTGATAATTAAAGTCTAAAACATAAAATTAAAGTTAAGAGGGTTTCAAATGGTCTAATATATTACGAGTACCTCTTCTATAAATTAAAAGTAAAAAACTTGAAAAGGTTAATTTATTTTGAATATTTAGTTATCGTTGAATACGTTTCTCAGTCTGTTCATTTCATTGAGCACATTTTGTTGCAGGGTTGTCTGTCAGTCAATTCAGAACAATTTGACATTTTATGATTTTCGAAATATTCTTAGCAAGCCCTTTCATTTGATACCTATATTGTAGTAGTAATTAAAAAGCTAGTCCGCCATCTTAGATATGCCGCCATATTGGATTTAAACTGACGTCACTTTATTTTTTTAATTACTCGTGACAAGCTCTTTCATTTTATACTCATAATGTAGAATTGCATTAAAAAAACTTAGTCCGCTGTCTTAGATATGCCGCCATGTTGGATTTAGAATGACGTCACAAAGTTAGCCAAGTTAACCAAAATAGGCTAGTTGACACTTTTTAACCGACTTCAAAAAGGAGGAGGTTCTCAATTCGGTCGGTATTTTTTTTTTTTTTTACACCGATTACTCTAAGACGCCTGGACCGATTTCAAAAATTCTTTTTTTGTTTGAAACGGTATAGTCCCCATTTGGTCCCATTGCCATCATGTCAAGATCTGATGATGGGATCCTGGAGAAATTGAGGGGAACTTTCGAAAATTATATGGGTGACTAGTGTGTTCGTATACTTTAGCATTTAGTACTTTTAAGCACTACAATTTCATGAAGGTTTAAAATCGATCAGATGATGGAGCCATAAAATAGACGAGGGAACTCCTCGGCGATTTACAGCAGTTACCTTGTGTTTGGGCTTGATTAATTTGTATTAATGAGAACTTTCCACATAGATAGGTTGTGACTGTCATTTAGGGGTTTGGTGATGAAGACCAAGGACAATTAAGGGAACTCCTTAACAGTTTACAGCAACTACCTTGTGTTTGGCCTTGATTAATTCGTATTGCTGAGAACTTTCTACCTAGATGAGTTGTGTCTGTTATTAGGGGTCTGATGATGAAGACCAAGGTCAATTAAGAGAACCCCTTAACGGTTTACGGTAGCTACCTTGTGCTTGGGCTTGATTAATTTGTATTGCTGAGAATTTTGTACCTAGATGGGTTGTGACTGTCATTAGGGGCCTGATGTATTCATTTGAGATGAAATTTTACACTAAAAATGGAAAAATAATAAAAATTTTAATAAAAAAAATACAACCGACTTCAAAACCTAAAAACGTTTCCACTAAACTAAAAAGTGAAAAATAACATCATAATATGTTCTACCTGCTGATCAGTATGAAGGCGGTGCTTAGCCGGTGTTGTATTAATTTAAGCCATTTCTGACAGGACCACATGAAACAACACTGTCTGCAAAATCTAAATCTATTAGATATTCTCACATGGCTTGAATTAATACATCACCGGCTTAGCACCGTCTTCATACTGATCAGCAGGTAGAACATATTATGATGTTATTTTTCACTTTTTAGTTTAGTGGAAACGTTTTTAGGTTTTGAAGTCGGTTGTATTTTTTTTATTAAAATTTTTATTATTTAAATGTTCTAGTAGTTCATTAACGCTCTACTAGAATGAAAAACCATTTTTTCACATTTTTTGAGACGTGATTACATGGAAATTAAGTTTTTAAATATGTTTTTGACAATACGAGGCAAAACGACTGTCGGCCATGACCTGATATTTTAACAGTTTCATAAAGTCACGAGTACGATACGAGTACATACATACATACATTGCAAGGGGGGCCTAACCATGTAGTGGGCCGTTAAAACAGACTGATAATGATGAAACACAACTCACCCTGCCAGAAGGACAAGAAGATGACCGACTTAACGGTGAAGAACTTGAGCACGGGGTCAAAGGGCTTGAGCATCTCGCGCGTGGCGCCAAGGAACAGGAACAGGCCGTAGAGCGCCAAGCTGACGGAGAAGTTGTACACTATGGTGATGTACAGGTAGCCGCCGTTGGGGCTCCAGTCACCGTCGTGGTAGTGCCCCGCCGCCTGGAACATTATATTGAACTTTGAAAAAAAAAAAGTATATTTGCTAAGGAAAGCTGATGGTGTAGGTGGCGCCCGAGAGACAGCAAGTGCCGTTGACGCAGGACGGTTATTGACATTTGTATGATGGCGAACCAACCTGCAGGAATATAATGATGAACGCGCACACGGGCTTGATGAGACAGAACTGCAGCGTGGCCTGCTTGCAGAACCTCAGGAAGCCGATGGTGTAGGTGGCGCCCGAGAGACAGCAAGTGCCGTTGACGCAGGACGCGCGCACCGGCCGCCCGCGCAGTTCAGACATTATGTTGCCCTCGCCGCCCAAGTACTCGTAACACAGGGACAGGAAACTGTAGATCACGAACGCTGAAAAATTACATTATATTGCTTATTTCTATTTGTATAGTACTAGCAGACGTCCCACGGTTTCGCCCGCGTTAGTCCCCGTTCCCGTGAAATGTGCTATTTTGCTATTAAAGTTTGAGAATATTTAAATAAAAAATACGTTAGTTTATAATCTCACTCGTGATATTATAATCTACCGTCATACTGTGAACTGAAAATACTGATTACAATTTAACGTGTTATCGGTTTATAATCCTATCGGAAGTGAAACCGGTAAATTGCAATCTTAAAACTTTAACTGTCCGAACTTGCCCCTGATTGGTCGGCCTTACAGCAAACCTTTCTGTGTCTTTAGTAGTAACTAGTTAGTCTATAGTAACAGCCTTCTAAGCGTTATTCACGTTGGATCATTTCACAGGTAAATTTTGTTCAAGGGCTTGTAGTCTATAAAGACTGACCTAAGTGAAGAAGATAGTAGACTAGCAGAGCGCCACGGTTTCACCCGCGTATTTCCCGTGGGAATACGGCGATAATGTCACTCCTAATAATGGAGCTTTTAATGGTATATTTTTTTCTCAATTCAGTTTAGCACTGTTCCAGTTTATTCTTTACATACAAAAATACAAATAATATATTATCTATTTATAATTTGATTACCTTCATAACAATCCCTCACGGTAAAGAAATAAACGTAATAAGAATCGCTATTGAAGAAAAGCAGCGAGATCCAACTGTAGCATCCGTATATGGGCACAATGAATAGAATGCGCACTATCCATCGCTGCTCCGATGGGTTGGTGTACCAGCGTAGGTGTTGGTAAATCTGCAATGAATATAAAACATTGTTAAACGCAGCAATGAACTAAATTAACAAGGGATTTTGAATTCAAACAGTTTCTATATTCGCTAATATACTAATTCATATCGGTTTGATTATTTCCAATTTCCAATGTATATATAACGGAGAAAGAGTTTCCGAGGTGTTTTTAAAAAGAGTGACGTCAGCATTGGTGACGTCACAATTGTCTGCATCTTGACCATTGCTCATACTAGTATTAGATTCTTGCAAAGAAAACTTCACTAGTGCTTGGTAAACTTCGTTTAATTATCTAGCATCGTAACGACGTCACAGAGAATTCCATGCTATACGACAGCTCGACCAAAGATTACAGTGTATTATTGGAAATAGATAGGCAACTCTAACTTTTTCGAAACGCCTGTGATAGCGCCATCTAGTAACTAGCTACGGTATTTTTAGTATAGTATCCATTCAGTTATAAAAATAATCATACATATTTTTTGTAAAGGAGAGAGATTTTTGATTTTGTAATAGTTGAATAAACCAATTGAGAAAAACAAAAAAAAACACAAAAAGTTTTCCATTGTTACCCCCGGGCTCGATCTCAGGATTATTAGATCGTACCATTGATATACACCACTAGGCCAATTGACTATGTAGAACATCCTTGAAATTAATGTACACTAACTGTCTTTCTTTAATAATCCCTTTGCTTTATAAATACAAACACATTCTTCCTATTACGCGTCAAAATAATTAAGAGGATAAATAATTTTTTTTTTTCGGTTTTTTCCGTACATACACGGTTTAATTCTCTCAAAAACATTATAATACATACACACCTTATGTAATTTACTATTCTAGAATCTTAAATCTAGGATGTAGATGGCGCTGTTTCATAAAGATTTTACGTTCTTCTAAGTTCCCATGGCATGAGCTCGACTACGAATGCCCCTGCCGCTGCAGTGCATGCCTTTTTAGTTTTTATTGAGATTGTGGTGGGGAGTTTAAAGTGAGTCACGTGTTTTCGCCGTTCAGAATCTATCGGCGATGACGTAGTTCGTTGCATGTTGTTTTGCGCCGATATATATAATAACTAGCGGACTCGCTCAAGCTTCGCTTTGACTTATTAATTTATTTATTTGCACTTCTTCCCTATCCCTACCTTACACTACCATACTCCTACCCCTACCCTACCCCTACCCTACCTCTACTCTACCCCTACCCTACCCTACCCTACAACTACCCTACCACTACCCTACCCCTACCCTACCCTACCCCTACCCTACCCCTACCCTACCGCTACCTTACCCCTACCCTATCCCTATACCATACCCCTACCCTACCACTACCCTATCCTAGGATTTAGGGGTTTGAAAAATAGATGTTGGCCGATTCTCAGACCTACTGAATATGCACAAAAAATTTCATCAAAATCGGTCGAGCCGTTTCGGAGGAGTTCAAGTTCGAACACCGCGACACGAGAATTTTATATATTAGATTTATTTATTTTGCTATTATCCGCGAAAAACCGACGAACCCATGCGACAACGTCACCCAGGTCCGACAAAATAATCCGGAAACCGGAGCATCCTCAGGTGTTGACTCTACAACGTGAAATTGCAAAGTCAAAAAACAATCCTATTCCAGGATATCTTATTTTTTTTAAATTAGTTTCCGCCCTATCCACCACTAGGTGTGAAAGGACTCAAAGAATAAGATTCCAGAATATCTGGTTGGGAAGGTAGGGTTGACTCCTATCAAATTTAATATAAACAACATTGATTTCGTGTAGTACATGGAATAAGCGTCCGAAATATATCGATATTAATTACTTAAATAAATTAAAAGATTAAGGATTTCAATTAAAAGATTAAGGATTAAATAAATAAATAAATAAAAAAGCCTTTTATTATTTCCCATTTACATAAGGTATAAGGTACAATAATTATTCTAATAATTTTTAAACAGAACAAAGTAGGTAACACTTTTATACTTAGTACATTTTTTTGCATTTTATCTTTTTATTAATATTTTTTATGTTACTTGTATCTATTTATTTTTCTTTCTTTTTCTCTATATATTATATATATATATTTCCTTAACTTTTTAAATGAGAACCCCTCTGTAGGGTAAAGGCCTCCTCCAGATTTTTCCACATTTCCCTATCGTTTGCTTTGACTCGTCTCCGACGAGTGGCAAAAGATTAAGGATTACAAAACCTAATTATTTTAATCATGTATTGTTTCAAATTATCCAAACGTCAAAAACGGTTGTTTAGTACAACCGTCAAACTATATTGTTAACTAATATTTTGTCAAACACTCCGATTGTAAGGGTTTTGTTAACGTGATGTCATGAAAGAGTTGAAATATAGCCGACATGCGTTTTGGCTCGTATTGTCTAAAAAATATTTAATAATTAAAATTTTCATGTAATAAAAAAAAATATGATATATTTTTTAATCTAGTTAAACGACAGTGAACAATTTAAGACCATTTAAAAAAAGTGTCAACTAGCCTATTAACGTAAACATCATAAATATACATAGTCAATTAGTCATATTATAAACATGGCTTGAGATTTAAACCTCAATTTTCTACAAAGTAATGTAAACTTTAAAGAGTAGTGATTAGGTCCATTTTTACTATGAAAAATCCTAATCCTAATCCATGTTTATAATTAATATGGTCGAGCAACTATATGTCTTTTTTTATATTCTTTACAAGTTAGCCCATGATTACAATCTCATCTGAGTGCTGATACAGTCTAAGATAGAAGCGGGCTAACCTGTTAGGAGGAGGATGAAAATCCACACTCCTTTCGGTTTCTAGACGACATCGTACCGGAACGCTAAATCGCTTGGCGGTACGTCTTTGCCGGTAGGGTGGTAACCAGCCTCCCAACAGCCAGACCTGGACCAATTTAATTTAAAATCTCAATCTGCCCAGCCGGGGATCGAAACCAGGACCTCCGTTTTGTAAATCCACCGCGCATACCAATGTGCCTCGGAAGCCATCAAATGTATCTGAACATTATAACATAAATAATAATAAATAATTGCAGTAAGCATCTGGCTAAGTCTTATTGTCGGTGCCTCTCGGATTCGTCAGATTTTCGCTTAACAACAAAAAAAAACAAAAAAAAATTATAAATTATACATTGTTCATAATGAACTCCCGCAAAGTAAAGCCTGCTTCTATTTGAAATCAAATGACGTTACTCTAAAGTTTAAAGGCTCACTTACGAGTAAGATGAAATGATGAAATTTCGATGCGGTTTTTGTCAATAGATAGAGTGATTGAAGAGGAAGCTTTGTATGTATAACATCCATGGTATCCGCGGGATTTGTTAAAAGCTGAAATCGCGCGCGCTGAAAGACGAAGTCACGCGCGCCCGCTTGTACCTAATAATTTCACAATTCATAGAAAACAAAACAATCATATCAACAAGTAAAGAGGGAACTGTCTACTCACCGATAAAGAGGCAATCTTGTAACAATTATTGAACCATATCTCAATAATACGTGCTTATAGATAAACTGTACAATAGATTATGTTGCCTCTATAAATAGATACATTAGACATCAAACGGACAACATTACAGTATCAGATACCACCCGCGGGAGCCAAGCTAACAACAAATTCTACTATCGCTCCTATTGATTCAATTCCTGATGACGACCATGAATTCAACAGGATCATCAAATATTAATATTGGTTACGATATCCCAGACAACCTGCGTTCACTTTACGACAAAGTTAACAAGCAGGTATCCGAGCGCAATTATGAGGACGCCATAACATGTTGCCAAAAACAACTCCAAGAACTGAAAACTGATGAAGATCACAAACATCCAGATGTCGTTACCGTGTCGACAATAATGGCGTCAATCTACAGTAAACAAAACAAATACAAAAAGTCTGAAAAAATTCTCAACGATGTACTATCAATTCAAGAGAAATTTCTACGTGAACTCCACATAAACGCCATGCTAGAGAGTCTCGCCCGCCTGAAGACTAAACAAGGTACCGAGGCCGCGCAACTGCTCACGTTTGCTCTGAACATCCTAGAAATAGTGCAAGGCCGCGAACATCCCGACGTCGCCGAATGTCACTGGAAGTTAGCTCAGCTCTACAAGAAGCTGGAAAAGTACGATGTCGAGGAGCAACACTATCTGCGCTTATCTATATATATAAAAATGAATTGCTGTTCGTTAGTCTCGCTAAAACTCGAGAACGGCTGAACGGATTTATCTTATCTTGGTCTTCAAATGTTCGTGGAGGTATAGGGAAGGTTTAAAAGGTGAGAAAAATTAGAATAATTGCCGGGAAAACCATAAAAACAACCCTTTTCTATTTCCCATACAAACGTTTAAGAGTCAAGGGGTAGGGTATGGTAGGGGTAGAGTAGTGTATAGTAGGGATAGAGAAGAAGTACACATAAGTCAAAGCGAAGCTTGACCGGGTCCACTAGTTAGATATATATAGCTACTGGGATGAGAGCCCCACAACTAAATTGAACGAGATTCGTGAAAATCTCGCCTCCTGCAGAAAAGAACTGAAGAAACACATCGCGAAAGAATCGAAAACTCGAAAGAAAAAGATTAAAAACAGCGTCGACCACTTGAATACCGACGGCGACCGAGAAATAAATAACAATAATAAGCCGGACTGCGAAAAAAAATAAAAAAAAAGTGTGTGTTAGCTCTGAACGTATGACGTAATGCTGTCATACGACGTCGAATTTTACTGTCCATAATTATTTTTTTCATACCGGGGGCTATATATATAAAAAACCCGATTCCTAAGGTGTAAACTCCAAAAATATTTAATTGGTTGCCTGAAAACATGAAATTTTTGCCCTATAAAAGATTTAAAACTGTTCTTAGAAAGTGACTCATTAATTATGGATACTGTTCAACTAAGATTTTTTTATTATTAAAAATAAATAAAAAGAAATTTATTGACACATTTTAGTATTAGATATAATTTTTATTAATTATGTTTATCATTTGACATTATAATTTGAGATTATAATTTTTTTTTATTATTGTTTCACATTGTAATTTTTAGGGTTCCGTAGTCCACGAGGAACCCTTATAATTTCGCCATGTCCGTCTGTCTGTCCGTCTGTCCGCGGCTTAGCGCAGAGAGTAAATTAGCATGAGTATGTGTATTAAAAATGTGAAAAAAGTCGTAGAATAAAATCTTGAAAAATATTTTTTATTTGTTTATATCATAGTGTGGGGTATCGTTGGATTTACAAGACGGAGGTCCTGGGTTCGATCCCCGGCTGGGCCAATGAGGTTAAAAAAAAAACACGATACCAAAATAATGGACCAACAAACCTCCTGGCAACATGCAGATTCGTAATCTGCACGCTTTTCCGAGTTCAAAATTGTAAACAGAATGCGGCCCTCGACTTTGTCTACTAAGAACTACACGTACATTCACAAATAACTGTATACAGTCACATGGCCTTGATGCCAACAAAATATAGAGCGGCCACTTTTTTGTCCAAACACACTTAGTCTTGGTTTGAGGTGTAATTTTATATGAACGGAACTTTTTGATTTCACAAGAAATGGTAAGATTGGGTTTGGTAAACTTTGGTATTCTTTTTAAAGTGTCTTTCTATTATTGGTATTGTCTTTCTATTATGTCAGAAATAAAAATAAAATTATTGCACATCATACTAGGTTACAAAAAATTACTAATTCTTTTAAGGGCAATTGCATACGTTTTTATAATAAACTGCCACATGAAATCACTGGCATGTCTCTCAATAAGTTCAAAGTGTTTATTAAACGTAAGCTTATAGAAAAGTCATATTATAGTGTCAATGATTACGTAAATGACAAAATTGCTTGGAAATGAAATGTATTACATGACAGGCTACTTATATACCTATTGTTAAATGGTGATAAACTAAAAAAGGCTAAACCTGGCTGAGTTTGTTGTGGGCTCTTCTCGGACCAAGGCGCGTTTGGTACCCTCGTAACTTTAATTTTAAGTTTTCGAATAATTATTATCACCATTACCTTAAGTTTAATATTATTACCTGACATTTCGAAAGAGCCATGAGCCGTGATAGCCCAGTGGATATGACCTCTGCCTCTGATTCCGGAGGGTGTGGGTTCGAATCCGGTCCGGGGCATGCACCTTCTACTTTTCAGTTGTGTGCATTTTAAGAAATTAAATATCACGTGTCTCAATCGGTGAAGGAAAACATCGTGAGGAAACCTGCATACCAGAGAATTATCTTGATTCTCTGCGTGTGTGAAGTCTGCCAATCCGCATTGGGCCAGCGTGGTGGACTATTGGCCTAACCCCTCTCATTCTGAGAGGAGACTCGAGCTCAGCAGTGAGCCGAATATGGGTTGATGACGACGACGATTTCGAAAGAGCTTGTAAACTAAGCCTATTTAAAATAAATAAATTTTGACTTTGACTTTGAAGGCTTTCTAAACTTCTCAATTTCCATGGCTAGGCGAACTCCACTGCCTTATCGTAGCCAGGACTTCTTCCTTCTTTGGTATAGAAAATCCTAACTTATCTTATAAATGCTAAAGATAGTTTGTTTGTTTTTTTTTTAAAAAGCTTGGGTTTGGTAAACCATTAAAACGTTGGTATTCTTTTTAAACTGTGTCTCTATAAACGTCCCGATCGGGTTTCTAAACTTCTCCATGTCCATATGACTAGGCGAAAAAATTGTCCGACTGTCTTTATGCCAGTCCACTGCCTTATATTTCGTAACCAGGACTTCTTCCTTCTTTGGTATAGAAAATCCTAACTTATCTTATAAATGCTAAAGATAGTTTGTTTGTTTTTTTTAAAAAGCTTGGGTTTAGTACACCATTTAAACTTCGGTATTCTTCATATAGTATGTCTCCATGAAGGTCGGCGGTCGGCGGCGAATGATGGTTCATTTGTTTTTTTGTTACGATTTCAACCATTAAACCGATTTTAAAAATCCTTTTTTGAAATATGTTTTTGCTCGTACTTAACCGAAGTTGGAATTAGGGCCCAACATGCGACCAAAGACATCTCGTGAAGAGAAATAGACAAATGTCAACCAATAGTAGCGCAACCGGAAATATTATCTGTGTCGATGCGTTGGGACGAAATAGATGGGACTGGGACTACTCCGCCGCCATTATACGACATTTTGTCTATTTCTCTTCACGAAATTTGTCTTTGGTCGCATGTTAAACGTACTACCTACATACTAACTTGGAAAGTTAAATAAAAGATATTTCAAGTAAAACAAACAATTTCACCTATCTGTATTCCCTAACAATCCAAATTATAACTGGTTCTGTGGGCCTAGCATGCAACCAAGTGGAGAGAAATAGGCCAATGGCGGCGGAGTTGTCCCAGTACCATCTCTTTCATCCCAAAGCAATGAAAGAGATAGCGGTATTCCCGATTACGCCGCCATTGGTTGAAATTAGTCTATTTCTCTCCACGAGATATGTCGTTGGTCACTTGTTAGCACAACTAATACATTGATATTGATAGATACTGATTTTGTATTGCAATATAAGCGTAAGTCTTCGTTCAACCTTGAAAACTAGTATTTTTAAAGTCGTTCCGCGACATTAAGGACATGGAAACAAGATTAAAAACGAAAATAAACATCGCTCGAATGATCCGTGGGAAAATAAAACATTACAGTTTATACATTACAATTGCCCTTTTGTTTCTATAGCTATTATCTTTGATCGTTTTGTTGTACAGTTAGAGGTTTTTGACGGCCTCCGTGGCGCAGTGGTATGCGCGGTGGATTTACAAAACCGAGGTCCTGGGTTCGATTGAGATTTTTCTTATCTGGTCCAGATCTGGCTGGTGCGAGGCTTCACACGTGGCTAGTTACCGACAAAGACGTACCGCCAAGCGATTTATCGTTCCGATATGATGTCGTGTAGAAACCGAAAGGAGTGTGGATTTTATCCTACTGCTAACAAGTTAGCCCCCTTCCATCTTAGATTGCATCATCACTTACCATCAGGTGAGATTGTAGTCAAAGGCGTTAAACTTGTAGAAAAAAAACTACTACCCCTACCCAATGTCCGCGACAGCGCCCCCTAGTAAGGGTTTATTAGAAAAAAATTAATTGGCGATCAAATTTATTTTGCCAATGTTAGAAGTGTCGGAATTCTATAATGGTGACTTAGTTAAATTGGATTAAAGATTTCCACGCGGGCGAAATCGCGGGCATCTGCTAGGATAGTTTAAAAAAGAATCCTCCTAAAACACTTTTATAAATGTTTGTGAAAATTTACATAATAAAATGGAAATTGCAACTGAAAGATTTTACATTTATTGTAACGTAAAACAAACATTGCCTGTAAAACAAAAAAGAAGACATTTCAAAACAAAAGAAGCTTTTTCAATGTCAGTGTCAAAAAGCGGGCCATAACTCAATATAGTATAAATTATTATAGTGATCCTATTGACAACCTTGGATTGGGTATACCGTTTATCAGTTTATTTGGTCCACTAGTGACTTTTACAGTTTTTACATAATTACATATTCAAAAATACAAACACAAGGCTCTGTACGATCTTATTAAAACAATGCTTATTTGAATAAGATACTTAATTCTTTTTTACATAGTACGAGCATTGATATAAATCGTTAAATGAGCCCCTCCTTACTAAAGAACGCACAATTTTATGTCATTACCCAAAGACGTGCACGCACATCTTATCTTAGTACGTAACAAGCGCATGCTGTGAGTGGACGTGGACTTAAAAAATATTTACTGTTTTTTTCTTATTTTAATCCCTTATTTATGCCTTCGTGTTCATTTTGGAAGTGTATAAGCACAAGCCACAACATGAATAAAGAGAAATGTGTTACGAGTGATGACGTACTCAATGTGCGAAACCAATGACAATTCCGCAAGGCTTTGAGGCCCATCTAACGATCTACGATCGATGAGTACGAGTACATTATTATCTTCAAGTATTTCGAAAGCACGTATTTATCGTATGATTTTTGTATTAAAACAATATAGATATATATATATCTTTATAAGTTGCACAATGGAAAATTCTTTATTCTTCTTGAACTGTGATAGAGTCCGAAGACCAAATGCTACACATGTATCTACAGGTAGGTACAATCAAAAGAATGTAGCCAAATAGAAATACAATGATATTAAATATTAAAATGATATTAAATACTTTTAGATGTGTTACTAGTGCATGAAAAATGAGGAGCTCAAAAGAGGAAATTTATAGTCAACTCAATGTTAGTTGTGGTCAACAACGAACGTTATTTAAATAATACCTAAATGTTGTCTACAATGTCGAGTTGTGTGTTCAGGAAGTGTAATAACTCATAAATATATAATGGAAATTAAGACAAAATTGTGCATGTGTGCGATCAGTGTTGTAGCCTATTATTCGGATTATTTTGTCGGGACGTAGCAGATCTATAATATAAAATTATCATTGTACACAACAGTATCTTGCACAAATAGAAATAAAAATAGACGCTCCCATCTACGAGTATTAAGCGAGAATTCAAGCATGAAGTTATGGGGTTATTCGAGCAAGTAGGTACAAGTCTAAGAGATTTACTTAAAGGTTAGATCGGATATTGTTGCACAATTTTCATTTGCTAACTCGTAGCAACGATCTTATATATTTGTCGAAGGATTAGATAGTAGCGTCATGTTACATTCATTACGGCTTCTCCGTTATCAGAAATGGATTTTAGTCTACTCTGCTGATATATATATAATATAGCTTTTTAACGTTTTGCCTAATTTCCTGTTTATTTTAAGTTAAACTTTACTTAACTACGATTTCGGTTGAGTGAAGATATCGTCTCAGATGAAAATGGGCTTACTTGAAAGAGCTACAATTTTATCATGCCACATAAAAACTCAAACGGTTTATACACAGCTTCATACCGGAACGTTAAATCGTTTTAGCCACGGCCAGTGCCTTCTAAGCCATAACTGAGCCAATTTCTAATACATAAAATCTTAAATTGGGTTCAGGACTTCTCTATTGAAAACCACAGCATAGTAGAGAGATCATCAAAAGTACTCATAGTCGTCGGTTTTATTTAACGCGTCTGTAGTAGTTATACCTACTAAAAGAATAAAGTGGCCAAATGCCTCTTTAATGCCTTTTGTTCTGTCTGCAATTAATTATTGAATATTAGATATCTATGGTCAAATAGTTACGATTACAAGCATGCTTGCAAACACTCCTACATGTAGAATAATACACTATACGGAACAGTTGTGTATTTTGCGGAAAAAACTGTAATTCTATGTCCTTCAAGAGTCCATGACCTAGTTTAGTCCATATTATTTATGTACTATCGGACGTCTGCGACTACGTCCACGCAAAATTCAGTTTTTCACAAATCCGAAATGCACATGTAATTTTCCGGAACATAAAACCTACTTGATTATTTTTTCATTTGAAGTTATGATATGAGTAGCTTAAACAATTTTCAAAACGTGAACATCTCATTAAAATTCCGTGAATCACGGTTACACCATCTCAGATAGGATAACTTTCACCTAACACGGTAAACCTACATACTCTGAGCAAAATAGTAAACAACGTAACAAGATTACGGTCCGATGCTAAATAAATTATACCCATAAATATTGATTTCGTTAAATTACAATATTTTCGACGAGCTTTTATATAATATCAATTAAGTAATTACTTTAAAATTAGCACGGCACGGTACGGGGCATGCACCTCCTACTTTTCAGTTGTGTGCATTTTAAGAAATTAAATATCACGTGTCTCAAACGGTGAAGGAAAACATCGTGAGGAAACCTGCATACCAGAGAATTTCTTAATTCTCTGCGTGTGTGAAGTCTGCCAATCCGCATTGGGCCAGCGTGGACTATTGGCCTAACCCCTCTCATTTTGAGAGGAGACTCGAGCTTAGCAGTGTATGGGTTGATAACGTAACGTTTAAAATTAGATAATAATTAATATTAATAAGTTTTAAAGTATTTTTTTTCCATGTAGCGCTAAATAAATGTTTGTTTTTTAAAAAAAAAACGGTATTAGATTTATTTTTATTTAACTTAGACTTGAAAGATAAAGACTTTTACATATTATGTATTTCTGTAACCGCAATATTGTCAATACAAAAACAATAAAAAGTACCTATTCAAAACAATCGCGTTTTTTTGCCGTTTTTATAAATAAAGACACGGAACCCTTGTCCGAGTCAGACTCGCACTTGACTGGTAATTGAATTATTTTTCTTACGTGGAACTAACTCGGCAGTTACGGCTCGTAATATCAACGTTGCGTTTAGTGATGAGGATGACCAATAAGGGTTCCATTACTTTTGAGGTGCGGACCCCTAAAAAATAGCTAGTACAATAGATTGTATTCAGTAAAAACTAACATTCTATAGAAAAATAAATTCCATTCCATTAAAAGTAAACGGCTGCACATAATTGGCTTGAAAACCATTGCATAATCATATTTCACTGGCGATGTAAATTCAGTGTATTTTTAACTAGATTTCACCCCGCAATTTTACTCTCGTTAACGTGGATAAAATACCATGTTACTCAGTGATAGCGTAGCTTTCCATTGGTGAACTGATTTTTAAAATCGTTCCAGTAGTTTCGGAACCTATTCATAACAAACGAACAAAAAAGGCCTTACCTCTTTGTAAAATTAGTTACAAAACAAATATCTATAAAACATTAAACAATAATTCATAAGAGCAAACAAGAGTTTCTAACAAAGGACATTTCTCTAACCATATATTAAGTCGTTGACATCTTTTAAATCTTCTAGGACACATACATTATAAATATTTTAATACACATTTTATGCTTAGAATCATCTGCCTGGATACAAGTACAACTTAACTACTTGAAATGTTTTATACTTCAAAGAGTTAAATATCATAAAGTTGACATATAATTCTTCATAATTACAACATATTCTACATATCTCTTATCTATACTAATACTAACGGACGCCCGCGACTTCGTCCGCGTGAAACTCGATGTAAACTTTCAACTGCCTCTACCCTACCCCTACCCTACCCTTAGGGGTATAAAAAATAGATGTTGGCCTATTCTCATAGATACCGGATAAGCACAAAAAATTTCATCAAAATCTGTCAAGCCGTTTCGGAGGAGTATGGCAACGAAAACTGTGACACGAGAATTTAAATATTAGATTATAAAGCTGAAAAGTTTGTTTGTTTGCTTGAACGCGCTAATCTCAGGAACTACTGGTCCGATTTAAAAAAATATTTCAGTGTTAGATAGCCCATTTATTGAGGAAGGCTATAGGCTATGTTTTATCCCCGTATTCCTACAGGAAAGGGAACCACGCGGGTGAAACCGAGCGGCGTCTACTAGTAATATTATAAAGAGGTAAAGTTTGTGTGTAATCTATGAATCTATTTCTTTTGGGGCAGAGACTTACTTAGAAATACCTACAATTATAACATTAAAGTGGAAAACAGGGTGGGGAAAAGGCGAAACTGTATTAAAATCTGTTCTTTGAAGATAGAAGGGTCAAAGGTTTAATGGGCGATGTCGCAGGCATATGCTAGTACCTTTACCATAAAAATATGGCACAAAGTAAAAACCTTTACAACTTATACTCTTCAGTGCTGGTATGAATGTAGAATTAAACCAAAGTATTATAGACCGACTTTGTAATTGTCTGGAGGCTCTTAACATAGTCTATTTTTATTTTGCAGTTTTACACAATGATAATTTTATACTATGTATAGGTTACGTCTATACGCACCGCAAAAATTGATCCGAATTAAGCAACTCCACTAAGAGCCGTGATAGCCTAGTGGATATGACCTCTGCCTCTGATTCTGGAAGGTGTGGATTTGAATCCGGTCCGGGGCATGCACCTCCAACTTTTCAGTTGTGTGAATTTTAAGAAATTAAATATCATGTGTCTCAATCGGTGAAGAAACATTGTGAGGAAACCTGCATACCAGAGAATTATCTTAATTCTCTGCGTGTGTGTAGTCTGCCAATCCGCATTGGGCCAGCTTGGTGGACTATTGGCCTAACCCTTCTCATTTTGAGAGGAGACTCGAGCTCAGCAGTGAGCCGAAATGGGTTGATAACGTAACATAACTGAAAAGTCCACGATATATCCACAGACATATGTGTATATTTAGCATGGAAAATGAATTCACTTTATAGACATTTTAAAAACCTACCTGTTGGCATGTTATAAATAACGCTGTCCACACAAATATGCCCGCAATGACCTGGGCAGGCTTTGTTGCCAGGAACAGCTGGTGAGATTCCCCTGATACCGACATTGGTTGTGCTGTCAAATTGATTGTTTCTGGCAAACTCATCCTGTAAAACAATATTTCCAATATAAGATATTTTACACTGACATTTTTAAAGTGCAATTTACAATACATATACTAAAAGCAAACTCAGAAAACTCAAAAAAAAAAAGTTGGTAGTAATTTTACACCCAATATATAAATAAATTTTAATTTACTTTTTTCTAAATTAATGACAATTTTGATAAATAAGCTTATAATAAGTAGATATAGTAAAGTATCTTTTGAATAAGATTTTGTAAAATGTTAAAAAAAATACATAAACAAACAGTAAATAAAGATATAAAGACAAGGTTTTTAAAATACAGGTGACAGATAGCAAGTTGGGAGTGTAAAATACAATTGGGTCATACACAAAACGTTGAAATAACATTCTCAACAAATCTAACATTTAGCATCTATACATACAATGCAAAGCTCTCCATCTAGTCTTGTCTGTTATATAATCTCTCATTGTCTCAATAAACAGAACAGAGTATAATATCTTGGTATTCCATGGATTCACAGTGTTGGGTCCATAGTGTCACGGAGAGAACAGAACTAAGGCCAAGTTCAGACTACTTTAGTATTTTAGTCAAGTATAATGATTTTTGGATTTACTGCCCAAAAATTGTTTGTACTCTACTAAAATACTAAAGTAGTATGTACGGCTTATAAATGGCACTAACATCCAATCACATGAAGTAAACTAGAGAAAATATTGTCTAATGGTGGTGGAGTTGTCTCAGTATAATCTCATCCCAATGCAATGAATGAGAAAGCAGTATTTCTGGTTGCACTGCCATTGGTTGAAGTTGGTTTACTTCTTTTCTTACACAAGATGTTGTTAGTCGCATGTTAGCACCACTGGACTTGTGACCAACAGGTGTAAGTGTTAAGAATATCCTTTAAAATCAATTAACACTCTCCTAGGGATGAAACGATACGAGTAAATACAAGTACGTACTCGATACTTTTGCGTCGATACCAAGTACTTTTAGTATCGATACTTTGAAATTAAGAATCGAGTGGGTATCGGTCAAAAGTACTCATATCAGTAAACCAATGTCACTATTTTGTTTTAACATTGATAATTGAAAATTGCATATTTTAAATTGAAATTATTGAAGGCATCCTAGCCTTAGTTTTGTTTGTGTAGTTGGCAAGCTTGCTTGCTTGCCACTTCACTTAAATTTAACTAGGAAACGTTTGGAAAAATTAATATTTTTGGGAAGCACTACAAAGACAGGCTTTTTCATAAATGTACTTAAAAATAAAGAATACCTAGTACATGTTACGGTTTTTACTCAAAAATTTCCAAAAACGATTCGATACGAGTAAGTATCGATACTTTTCAACTGATACCGAGTAAGAGTCGATACTTGACGACCGATACAGTATCGAGTAAAAGTATCGATACCTCAATGGTATCGTTTCATCCCTACACTCTCCTGCCAAACCAACCTTAATTTAATGTGGTTTTTTTAACTAAATATGTAAACAACAAAATATGAGCCAGCCCTTCTGTCACTAATCAAGACATGGTGAGAATTACAAATATTGATACTATTTGGCATCTAGATTATAGGTGTTTTTGTACATTACTTGCAATAAAAACCCCATCAACAATTATCAATTCAAAAAAACAATGAATATGAATGTATGTTAGATAGCCATCTGATAATGTAATCAGTGTCAGATAGCTATCTCTTTTACTCTGATAACAAAAAAATATCTTCTATCTCACTCATTAATGAATCAAGAAAATGTAAAACATTTTTATTCAGCTTAAGAATCATCTAAATGAGTCAAATAGTTACATAAATATTTTTAAATATAAGCTAAATATGCAATAAACAAAATCAGAATTAGCAGCACAGTGATTTTAAAGATAACAGAAAGTCAGAGAGTATCATATTTGTTTTAAATTTAGCCTGTAGTACTGTAGTTTCAATCCACTGTCATTTTAGTATAACTTTATAAAAGTACTTGTAAGTAATGATGCAATTAGTTGTACGAGTCATTCAATACATTTTCTTTCTAGTGAATAATTAATTTATTTCTGTATTGTCTCCAAAAATTTGAAGCCAAGCAACAATGTTAATCAGAACCGACAATGTCCTCTACATACTTTTCACTCTATAACCGGAACACCATCAAGAGATGGGGAATTTACAAACTTCAATTGTAAAATTGGACATTAGCAAACAGAATCAATTATTCACTATTCATAATGAACTTCTGCAAAGTAATGTCTGCTACTATTCAACATTTTGTACCTTCAAGGCAAAAGTGAATCTTATTGTGTGTATTCCGAAATGATCTATCTCATCATTGCTTTCAATTATTTAAGTCATGTTGATCCAAAAATCATTTGGACTACTATTTAGTACCATTAAAGAAACAGCTGAATAAATATTATACAAATTGTGAAATGTTTGCCACAACAAACTTGATAATAGCAACACATAAATCATATTGAATCTTACCCTATTCTGCTAAGATGTGCAAATACCAATTAATTTCACCTACATAACAACTAGAACGTCATAAATTGCTAGCAACAATGCATGATTAATAACATTAAAACCAATTTAAACGGCACAATCTGTTCACTATTCTGTATGGACATGAAAACAAGACGGAACTTAATGTTTGGAGGTCATCTGTCTTGACATTTTCTTGTTTGGCTTATAATTTGTCGTGGTGAAAATATCATGCAGAGGTCCGATGACTAAATAAAATGTGTGGTAATCCCATATGAGTATTACCTTGGGTTGAGGAGTTTTTAGATCGTTTTCCTTTTGTTTCACGTCAGAATATGTCAATGGTAATCAACAGCAACACAGCACATATTGTCTAAAAAAACTCAACACAGGTTCTCATCGATTTTGTCCACACCTATGATGAAACATTAACTTTGTAAACATTAAACGTAAACAATCACACTTTTATGCAAACTATGTAGAAATTAAATGTCTCCAAGTATCTGTTTCATATTTATTTCTTTTTATTTTCGTTTCACTGTATTTGATGACGACTCGCTCGTTCGCTAGGACACAGACTATGAATCAAGGAACATATTTACTGCTATGAATACTATGAATTAATATTCGTTTTTGTTCCAACGTCCAAGAGCTGAGGTAGCAGGTCTATGTATATTGTCTATGAGCTGATGTATAAAGTTTGACATAGCTCTCTGAGGTTTCAAATACTTAGACCAAAACAAATAATATTAGGGCCCTGGAAAAATTATATACGTATTGATCTCAATGTGGATACACAATCTCAGACTAATTACCGTAGGACCTGCCTCGCAAGGTGTCAAACCTCTCTGTCAAAAGTATATGATCACGATCTAACGTATTTATGAAAACTTTTTCTTTAAAATCGATATTTCGTTGTTTTAATCGTTTTCGTCGTGTAAAAATGGTTTGTGTAGATTCATGACATAAAAACCGGCAATCACTTCTAGTTTACTAAAAGATGAAATCACATTTAATTTGTAAGTATTTCTATCATAATTATATCAATTTTGAAAAAGCAATGTCTAAAAAGAATCGATTCTTCTGATGGAACGGCAAAACATCTATCAAGTAATAGAAAATTTTGTGGATAGTTTATGCGATGTGTTTGCTTGATACAAGTCCTTATATAATTAGTCTAAGTACAGCATTTACAAAATCTGAAAAACCGGAAAGTACCGAAATATACAACACAGACAAAGATTTAGTTGTATTAACCCCTCAAATCACAATATCGAACGATCAACGAACTTTGCCCCAACCCCAATCCATCCCATTCGGCTTTCGTAACAACAATCATCCGCCCATAGACAATCAACAAATTGAAATGAAAATGTCCGTCGTAAAAGAAACGTTTTTATTTTACTTTGTGACTGTGTAACGTTTGTGGCAAGCTATGTGAAATATTTTATCGTATTTATCATAACTGAAGTGTATACATTTATAAAAATGATTGTTCAAGAGCCAATACAGGTGGGAGTTGGAAAACATTTTCCGGAGCTGTCAAGGTATTTTTGCAATATAATTTCTAATTAAAAATATTTTTTTCACATGCAGGTTATCGTTTGGGATTGTCTCAACAACTATGAATTTGACAATGCTGTATTCCTGGCTGAGAGATTACATGCTGAAGGTAAGGGATATTATTTTTGTTATACCTCCTATAATCGCGGAAAGTTATATATCGATTTTCATTAATTATTAATTTAGAGGACGAAGTTGATTCACAGTATTTTGCTTTTCTAGTGACCTCAGAGGAGACTGCTTTTCTATTAGCAACATGTTACTATAGAGCAGGACGTGTGAATGAAGCTCACCATTTGCTACACAATATATCCCTTACCCTACCACAGGCTAAATTTCTGCTGGCCAAGTGCTCACTAGAACTGAAATTGTAAGTATATTTTATTACATATTATATTCTGTAGCTATTATACTAAGTAATTTTTAAAGAACAATAGTTATAGTTTTACAGTCAACAATATTATAAATGAATTTTAGAATGCAGAATCAATTAACAAATATTGTTAACTTTAAATGGGTGTAGACATGTATGTACAGGGTGCTCGGATTATTTCCCATAACTCTAAGGTTATATTATTTAAGGAAAATTAATTTAAAATGTTTAAGAAATATGTACTAAAATAAATATTTTCAGAGAAAAAATCATTTCTTTCATAAATAGATGTTATATTGTGTGTGTGTGTTTGCGTTTTTGTGTGTGTGTGTATAGTTTACTAGTGAAGTGTGGAGTGCTAGTGCTAAATTATGCTATTTTCGTCAGCTGCAATTGAATAGCAAAATTGGATGCAACATCATAAAGACATTGAAGTTTTGGTTTGGACTGGCACACCCGGCTGACCCCTCAACTCTATTCAGGGGTCACAACAGTTTTGGGTTGAAAATGAAGAAGCCATCGGAACTCTACAAACATCTTAGAGGTACCAAAACGCATGTCCTGGCAAAGTCTCAGGATGAATTAGTAGCGTCACTCCCAAAAGATGAGTGTGCCACTGAATTGAATTCAAGGCTTCAATTCCATTAACAATTTATGGCAGGTGCACAGACTAATAGAGCTGGGCTGAGTCCAAATAAGAATAAAGGAGACCAAGACATAGTAAAATCCTTCTTACAAGAAGATGAAAACGACATCTACAAAGTGCACACAATGAATTTAGAAATACAAAATGAGTGGTTATCTTTAGGTGAGTTCTGCATCCTGGTTGCACTAAAGTGGCGGTCTCCTGCCTTATTAAAATTCTATCTTAATGCCTTTCAAATGACTCTCCCAGATCCGAGCAACTTAGGGGAAAGCCACTGAAAAATCTTGCTATACATGTGGTGAGGCAATAGGAACAGCAAAGCACTTGTTGGTTGGATGCAAGGTGCTCCTGGATAGGGGTCTTTACTCACGTCGTCATGATAGAGTACTCCAAATTATACGTGAAGCTTTAAGCCTTTCAGTAGCTAGAGTAGAGCTCAAAAAGGATTGTAAACAAGTAAAAGACAAATTAACTTCGTCAAAGCAGGTTCAATAACAAAATCATCTAGTAAGCCTTACTCAATCCTAGGTTCTGCAGCTGATTGGACTTTATTAATGGATACGTATGAGAAACATTATAAAATCCCAGAGGATGTCGCTATTTCGAGATCTAGGCTAGACATTTTCCTTTTACCCAAACAAACAAAGCGAATAGTACTTGTAGAGCTTAGACTAACATTAAGATAAGATAAGATAAATATACTTTATTTGCACACCACAAAGACAAAAACAAGTGAAATAAAAAACAAATTAGGAAGAGATCAGCATACAAAAGGCGGCCTTATCGCTAAGTAGTGATTTCTTCCAGGCAACCTTCGGTTTAGGAAAACTTAAGGACATCAGCAGGTGGCGTAAAACAAAAATAACCATAGTATTAGTAATACACATACATACAAATAATTTACATCCTAATACATAAACAATATTACACAAATACCTACAATATTGAATAAAATACATATCAAAATATACTAATAAATACCTTGTATTGAAAAGAAATAATAACATTCTGAAGGACCACAGTTTAAAAGTGAATAAATATTATGACCTAACAAATGAACTAACTAAAAATGGCTCTGTAGTTAGTCTGTATGCCGTAGAAGTAGGTGTGAGAGGATTACCAGCAAAATCTCTCTATAACTTGCTTAAAGACCTTGGCCTCTCTAGAAGTGCAGCTAGTTCTATATTAGAACGAGTATCCAAAGTTGTTCTAATAGGATCTTACGAAATTTGGATAAGTAGGGAGAACAACACAGCAGAGAAGGGGAGTGTTGATCGATCGTCAAGGAATTCCTTAACCCTACATCCAGTAGTCCCAAGTCCTGGACTTTGCTTGGTGTTTTTCTCTCTATCACGCGATGGACCCGGCACCTGCACGGTGAATCCATGGAATGCTAAGATATTGATATGGTCGTGTAAGACGTAGAATTTTAGTAAGACAGGCCTGGGCCTGTCTTACTAAAATTCTACATTAATGCCTTTCAAATGACTCTCCCACATTAAAGTAAGTTAGTGCAATGGGGGTAAGCCACTGAAAAATCTTGCTATACTTGTGGTGAGGCAATAGGAACAGCAAGGCACTTGTTGGTTGGATGCAAGGTGCTCCTGGATAGTGGTCTTTACTCACGTTGTCATGATAGAGCACTTTAAATTATATGTGAAGGTTGAAGCTGTCTAGCCTTTCAGTAGCTAGAACTCAAAAATTCACTTCGTCCAAGCAGGCTCAATATCAAATTCCTCTAGTAAGCCTTATTCAATCCTAGATTCTGTACTTGATTGCAGTTTATTAATGGATACATATGAAGAACATTATATACTAAGTCCCTGAAGATGTTGCTATTTAGAGATCTAGACCAGACTTTCCTTCTTTCTAAAAAACTAAGCACAAAGTACTTGTAGAGCTTACTGTGCCCTTGGAGATTAACATTCCCAAGGACCACAGCACAAACTGAATTTGTGTAACTAAATTTAATGTTTCTCGCAAATAAATGATTCTGATTCTGCTGATTGGCTGTGAGGTTAGTCTGTACACTATAGAAATAGGTGCGAGAGGATTACCAGCAAAATCTTTCTATAACTTGCTAAAAGACTTTGGCCTCTCTGGAATTCAAAGCTGCTCTAGTACAGTAGTAGTAGCTCTTTGACTTATGTGCACTTCTTCCCTATCGCTACTATACACTACTCTACCCCTACCCTACTCCTACCACACCCCTACCCTACCCTAGCCCTACCGTACCCTACCAACACCGTGCCCCTGCCCTACCCTTGGGCTACCCCTTGACTCTTAAATGTTTGTATGGGAAATAGAGAAGGGTTTTTTATGGTTTTCTCAGCAAGTATTCTAATTTTTTTACCTTTTAAACCTTCCCTTTACCTCTACGAATATTTCAAGATCAAGATCAAGATCAGATAAATCTGTTTAACCATTCTCGAGTTTTAGCAAGACTAACGAACAGCAATTCATTTTTATATATATATAGATAAAATTTATTTTTGTCATCATAATGTATAATTTTGTTTCAGTTACAAAGATGCTGAGCACGCTTTAGGCACAAAAGACACTGTTGCATCTGAGTTTGGGGAACAAGCACCCTACGCGTTGCACCTTCTGGCCAAAGTGTACAACATCACAGAGAGAAGAAGTAAAGCTGCCGAGGCTCTGAGGAAAGCTCTGTCGCTCAATCCCTTTATGTGGAAATCATTCACCCAGCTCTGTCAAATGGGTGAGAAAGTAGACCCACATAACGTATTCCAAATAAACAACACAGAATTTACATTTGGTGTTTCAACATTAGTGAATCTAGTCAGCAATTCGGAAAACATTTCTCTTGTTAACAGTAACATATCCAATAACACTAATGTGAATTCTATAGTCACACCCAACAATGTCGCTGCGCGCACTCCTATGACGATGTCAACTAGTATCACGCCGGAGACTCAAGCACCTGTGAAGCGCATGCACAGTGTTTTCAGCGGAATGGCACCGATACCATTTTCACCATCTTTCGGCATGTTACCTATGGAAGAATCTCCAGTTTTGTACTCGTCCACGTTAACAGACGCCAATGAACAGAAAGCTATACCAAAGATAGTCAACTCTCTGAGAGCCCACGTAGGTCAACTCAAAGATGCAGTATTCAGCCCAGGGCCCAGATGTACACTCGGCCCTGCACCGAGACGATCTTCAAGATTGTTCAGCAACAACAACAGTAGTTATTCAGTCAAAGAAAATAATAAATCTCCTAGTCGGAAATTTGTTACACCCAAAAGTCCTTCTAGGAAAAATAAACAACGCACAGCCAAAAATATAAAATCAAATCCCGAAACAAACGAAAGAAACAAAAGTATAGAGGCCACACCGACAATAACGCCAAAGAACAGCAACGGTGTGCCTCTCTTAAATTTACTGAGGGAACTAGGAGATGCGTATAAATCACTGTCATTTTTGGATTGCAAAAATGCAATCAAACAGTTCCAAGAGATATCACCGAAACAGTTTTCTTCCCCCTGGGTGCAGACGATGATCGCTCGGGCGCACTACGAGCTGGCGCAATACGAGGCGGCGGCCAAAATCTTTGCAGATATTAGGAAACAGTACCCAAATCGTACAGAGGGTATGGACATATACAGTACCTGTTTGTGGCACCTCCAACGTGAAGCGCAGCTGTCTGCTCTAGCGCAAGAATTAGTGGAGCTAAACAGAAACGATTCTATAGCTTGGCTGGCGTCGGGCAACTGTTTCTCCCTTCACAAAGAGCGCGAAACAGCATTGAAATTCTTCAAACGCGCGGTTCAGATAGACCCAGACGCAGCGTACGCTCACGCTCTCCTCGGACACGAGTATGCCGTGGCCGAAGAAACTGATAAAGCCCTTGCCAGTTTCCGAACAGCGGTCAGCATCGATCCTCGCAACTACGTGGCTTGGTTCGGCATAGCCACTGTATACGCCCGTCAGGAGCGTTGGAAAGCGTCGGAAGTGCACATCCGTCGGGCATTAGCCATTCATCCACACTCTGGTGTTCTCCGTTGCCAGCTAGGTCTGGCCCAGGCCGCTTTGGGCAAAATGGATCGTGCACTTGCCACTCTAGAAAGAGCTGTGTCTTTGGACGCGGAGAATCCCCTTTGTCGTTTCCATAGAGCATCTGTGCTACTGCGCGCTGGGAGACCGCAGGATGCGCTCGGCGATTTGCACCATTTAAAAAATATAGCGCCGCGAGAGTCGTTAGTGTATTATTTACTCGGCAAGGTTCACAATAAATTGGGCAACTCGCACCTCGCTCTGATGCACTTCAGCTGGGCCACAGATTTAGATCCCAAGGGCACGGGAGCACATATAAAGGAGGGTTTCGACCCATCGAAGCAGGAGGACACTCCGGAGAGGTCGTCATAGACCCATGTGGATGTGTCATCGTACCAAATGCCTGACTGATCCTGTACATAACGTGCTCACCTCTCGAACTCCGATTTGACACAAAATCTTCCAAATATAGCTTTACGGAGATCGACCGGTGTGTGAACGCATTTAGTTGCTGTAGTAGTAAGGGCGTATGTGGATTTGTTTATATAGAGTAAGATGTGGATATTCCTAGTTAATTATATATATATATAACAACTCCTAGAAAGTAACAACAATTATGCTTTCGAAGGACCTAAAAGAAGGCCTCGATCTCAATATGTTTATTTGTAATAAATAAATAAGTAATTATGTTGTGCTACGCGTCGCAATGTTGCAATTTATTAAATTGCCATCGTAAATTTCGTGATATGATGTTTTCAAAATTGATCAAGTTTCCATTATATATTGTTTTAATTTTTTAATTTGCCAATGAATGATAGATCCTCCTTTTTATGTCGCTGAAAATTGTTCACGAGAACCGCTGGCGGTGTTTCATTATATGTATAACTATAGAATACGTATTACAAAATTCTTATTATATAACTACTATATGATGCAAATATGAATTAACTAATCTTTCTGTTACAATTTCTTGGGGCCATTTATAAATTAAGTGACGCGAATTTGATAAATGACTCATTTACGCGCGGTGTGACGTCACATATTAAATTTAGAAATTATTAGCTGTTGTGACATTGCACACGTAAAATTTGTGTTTATAGGTAGCTAGACGACGCTTCGCGGTGACTCCCGTGTAGTTCCCGTTCCCGTGAGATAACGTGGATAAAATATAGCCCATGACACTCATAAATAACGTGGCTTTCTGATGGTAAAAGGGTTATCAAAATCGGTTCAGAAGATCCAGATTTGGACCCCCTACAACACCACAAACTTTTGATTTTTGATTTGATCAACCCATAATCGACTCACTGCTGAGCCCGAGTCTCCTCTCAGAATGAGAGGGGTTAGGCCACAAACTTTACCTCTTTAAAATATTACTATAGATTATGCTTCGACACACAACATACAATTAATACCTTTGCTAAAATTATAAAGCGGATTTGATAGTTGCATTGAATAGGCTCCGAAACTACCGATGTTAAAAATTCTTTCACTGTTGGGAAGCTACTCTATCCCCGGGTGCATTAGGCTATATTTTGTCCCCGTATTTCTACGGAAACGCTACGCGGTGTGAAACCGCGTGGCGTCTGCTAGTTTCAAAATATTTAGCGAGCCTCCGCCAGCTATGCGGTTGTTATGTAAAATACCAACTAAATGGTGATAAAATTCACGAAAATAGTCTAAATAATGAAAACAAAAAAGGCAAACTATCACAGCTAGTGCCAAGTAGAAAATGAAAATTAAATAATGGGGATGATGACTGAGTTTGTATATATTGATTTTTTTTTATGATACATTCGGGTAAATAAAGTCAATGTTAACTAATTTATTTATAAAAAGCAAAGATTGTCTGGACATTTGCTGAAGATTGTTTACAAAATCTATTAATAATATTTTATCGTAATTTGATGAAAATTCATACAGTTTTAGCTTCCTTACCTTAAATGTGACATTTTTTAATATATGAACTATAAACATAAACGCACAAATAACAAAGATATTAGTAATTTTGTTTGAACGCCCATGCAAATTTAATGATCATTATGTACCTACGACGTCATTAAATCGTACCATTTTGTATGGGGCGTTTTATGGATCCGCGGCAGCGCCGCAAATCTGACCCTTTAAATCCCTGTAGCTCCGAAAGTAATGATCGCAGATACTCTGTTACTTTTACAAAATTGCTTTACTATTAGCATACTCCTAATTTGTATAAAATTTAAAAAAACTGCCATTATCCCCTATTGTAGTCTACCGACCAAAGACTGCTATTTTAAGTCGGTATTAGTGGCTTAAGGTATACCCACGTGCGCGTGGTCTTACAAGCACTTAGACCATTAAAAATAATGGACCTGTTTCGCACCCAAATTCGCCAACAAAAAAGTCTGACGTTTTTTGAGGGGGGCGAAGTAAAGTCACACATTGAAAACATTTAACACCATTAAATATTTTCTGTGTCCATACACTACACACAACTATATAATTGACTCGTAATACACACACGCGTAATATTTACACAGACTAACCAACACATCGCTTAGACTATCCACAGAATATATATATAGAATGTTCGATTACTTGATCGATATTTTACTGTTCCGTCAAAAGAATCGGTTCTTTTTAGAAATCGTTTTTATTACAAATTTGATAAAATTATGGTAGAAATACTTGCAAATGAAACGTTACTTACATCATTTACTAAACTACAAGTTTTTGGCCATTCAACTACAAAAACCAGCATTTTTAGGGAGCTCTTTACACGACGAAAACGATTACAACAATGAAACATTGATTCTATAGCAGCAGTTTTTATAAACGCGTTAGATAGATCTTGATCTTTGACAGAGGGGTAACGTTTTACGAGGCAGATCCTTTCTTTTTAATGGTCTAAGTACAAGCACTTAGCTGGTTGCCATATACTTATTTTTTCCCCCACTGACTCCTCAGTTCAGTTGGTCACTCGGTGTCAAACTGGACTGTTCCAAGCTACTTGCTAATAAAGGTGTGAAGTACCTACCCTAATTTATAAATGGCCCCTTGTTACTAAATTGCTTTAGCGGTCAACCTTTCTTTGTCACTACGAGTATAGTTTGTCATAATAGGGTAGTTGACTCATATTAAATTTTAATATAAACAATATTAATTTCGTGTAGCACATGGAATACAGGGTCCGAAATATATCTCGATATCAATTAATATAAGTTAAGGATTTCCTATAAAAACTTAATTTAAAAATCATGTATTTTTTCAAATTTCCCCAAACGTCAAAAACGCTGTCGTCCATTTTGTGATGTCAAATGTTAACTAAATTAAACTAAATGTTAACTATTTTGTAAATCGCTCCGTTTGGTAAAATATTTGTCAATGTGACGTCATGAAACACTTAAAATATAGAAAATCATGGCCGACAGCGTTTTGGCTCGTATTATCAAAAAAAATATTTAAAACTTGAAATTTTCATGTAAACACAGTCTCAAAAAATATGATTATTTTTTTTCAATCTAGTAGAAGGATTTAACAATTTAAGACCATTTAAAAAAAAAGTGTCAACTAGCCTGTTGCACATACTTTAGGTGACAAATTGTTTTAAAGATTATTAATTAAGAACCAGAGTTGGTAGTAGTTTCAACGCTGGAATTTAACAAACTGATTGTCTATGACTTTGTATTGTAACTACGAGCGTATAGTCGGGCGCAATCTTTATGACGTCTCTTACTCTCTCACAGGTCATGAACAAAGTATGCTTGACTTTAGGTGCGTAGGCGGTGCGCCCCTATATGTATAACCGGTGATACCTAAAATTTTGTATTGCGCAGTTAACGCACGATGTTCCGAAACGTCGTACAGATTGCATACGAATATACTAAATTCTTGACGCGAGTTTTGACACCGCTTTCATACAAGAATTATTTTACTTAGAATGAGGGTCAAGCAATATAATTATAATTTTACAAATAATAATGACGTAAGATTAAAAAAAGGCATTTTCAATTTAGAATCGACGAAAACATAAAAATATTTAAAGAAAAAAACGCATTTTCGGTTTTGAATCGGCGTAAAACTAGAATTATTTAAAAAAAATGTTTATATATTTTTTTATATGCCCATATCTTTTAAATATGACCAATAACCACTTCCCCCCCAAATTGCCGAAAAGACTCTTTTCAATTAAAAATGACTAAAACTATAATTATAGTACGAGATCCGGCATACGAAATATAAACTCTCATCTGTTATTTATTTGGGATAAAAATAAATAATAGAATATATTCACATTGACACATTGCAAATAGGTTGTCTAGTAAAGTTGCGACTGGGTAGTATTAAATGATTTTTTGAGTTTACTCCTTAAGAATCGATTTTTCATATATAGCCCTCGGTATGAAAAAAAAATATGGGCAGTTAAATTCGATGAACGGATGACAGCGTTACGTTTTTTGTGCGCAACCTTTTCTGCGCACTTTTCACTTTGCAGGCGTGTGTTGATACGTACAGTCATAGTGTATGCTGCGGGGCAACATACACGTATATATACAGTCGATCTGAAAGAGCACCATTCGTGCGTCGGAGCTGACACACACTTTTTATTAAATTTATTTATTCTACTTCCCTCATTGGTTAACAAATAAAAGTAACCCAACTGTAAAGGCTGACTGTTTTCACACTGCTATTATAGGGTTGCCAGATATAAGGCAAGAAATATTATTTATAGACCCTCATCAGTTATTTAGTCGTCTAAAATGCAAAACGAAAGCTTATTTTATGCTTAATTTAACTTTATTGACTTTTGAGCCTTTGATCTATTACATGGTTTACTAGATTTTGTATTAGCTATGCAACCTATTAGCAATGTGTCACTGTGAATTTTATCTATCATTTATCGTTTATATTACAGATGAGGGTGTATATTTCTAATGCCGGCTCTTAGACCAATAAAATGTCAAAGAATTGAAAAAAATCGTAGATGCTCGTGATGGCGTCTTCGTGTTAGTTAGTCGTGGCACCTCTTACCGTGCGTCGCTTACACCCAAAAAAGTCTTACTGCGCATAGTTGATAGTCCAACCTACAGGCCGCAGGCCGCAGGCCGCTTGATATTCATATAATTGCTTTTTTTTAATTTTACGTCAATGACTTACTGTACGAAATTATGGAAAATCGTTAATATCCTGTACAGTTCCAAGTCTTAGTTGATAAATAGTACGTTTATGAAATTATTTCGTGTTGTTTATTGTAATAAAAAAAAATACACTATTGTTTGTCTTGAATCACCAATCAAAACTAGCTCTAAAATATGTACACCCTAATATGTGAACTTATAAAAAGCATATTAAACTATATCAATGAGTTTAATTTTTTATAAATAAATCCACCTCCACCACCCAGTACCTACAGGATATTTATTGATAATGTTAAGACCGATCCTTTCGGTTCAACACGTTACAGAAAAAAAATACGTAATCCTTTTTATAAACTAATATTATAAAAGAGATAGTCTGTGGTGTTATAGGGGGTTATCTCTGGACCTACCGAAAATATTTTAACAATTCTTTTACGACTAGAATGCCACGTTATTTGTGAATGTCATAGTCTTATAAGGTATTTTATCCTCCAGTAGCAGAGTCGCGGTTTCTCCCGCATAGTTCCCGTTTCCATGTGAATACGCAGATAAAATGTAGCCTATGGCACTCACAAATAATATGGTGTTCTAGTAGTAAAAGAATTTAAAAAATCAGTTTGTAGATTCAGAGATACCATACATAAAAATTTTAATAAAAAAAATACAACCGACTTCAAAACCTAAAAACGTACCCACTAAACTAAAAAGCGAAAAATAACATCATAATATGTTCTACCTGCTGATCAGTATGAAGGCGGTGCTTAGCCGGTGATGTATTAATTCAAGCCATGTGAGAATAACTCATACATTTAGATTTTGCAGACAGTGTTGTCCTCCTCAGATCCTGTCAGAAATGACTTAAATTAAGACAACTTCACACACGCAGAGAATTGAGAAAATTATCTGATGTGCAGGTTTCCTCGCGATGTTTTCCTTCACCGTCTGAGACACGTGATATTTAATTTCTTAAAATGCACACAACTGAAAAGTTGGAGGTGCATGCCCCGGACCGGATTCGAACCTACGCCCTCCGGAATCGGAGGCAGAGGTCATATCCACTGGACTATCACGTCTCTCAACACATTCTTTACCTGTGACAAATATTAGTGATATTAATCAAGTCAAATCAAGAGTTCATTGATACTGCCCCGTCTACATGTTGGTTAACATTGTGGCGAATATTGTCGTCGTTTCGAAATATGCATACTAGTTACTACATGATAGCCAACGTGAATAGCGGAGCTTCATACATCATCATCATCGTCATCATCATCATCATAATTATTATAAACCCATATTCGGCTCACTGTTGAACACGAATCTCCTCTCAGAATGAGAGGGGTTAGGCCTTAGTACACCACGCTGGCCAAACGCGAATTGGTTGACTTAAGAAAATTAAATTACACATACAAACGTAGAGAATTAAGAAAATTCTCAGGTATGCAGGTTTCCTCATGATGTTTTTCCTTCACCGTTTGAGACACGTGATATTTAATTTCTTAAAATGCACATAACTGAAAAGTTGGAGGTACATGCCTCGGACCGGATTCGAAACTACGCCCTCCGAATCTAAAGCAGAGGTTAAATTGTCTTATTAGCGCATACCCTGATCAACAACCATAATTATGCATGGCACTGTATGGTATGTAGATAAAAGTAACAATACAGTCGCGACGAAAACGTAGTCAGTCTCTTCTATAGGGACCATCCTACTAAAGACAATAGTTACTCGTTATGGCTAACAAGGTATGGCGGGGAGAGGGAGGTATAAGGTATTGTCCCTAAGCTTTGTGACGTCACATATTAAACTAAAAATAATGACTCAAGATTGTTTGTTTCCAGATTGTTGCTTCAAGCTTTGAAAAATATTTTGACACTCAATTTTGACAAAAATGTTAGAAGCGCCTTTTTTCAGTATGACGGCATGTATCTTCAAGAGATAATATTATATTAATTGATTATGAAACACGGCTAAAATTCACGTGATATTAGGTCGGAGTATGCCCGACTAGTTTCGAACCCATAGGCGGCCCTTAGTCATGGGCTGGACATCGCGGCACGATCCAAAATCAGTTTGGATCGTCCCGCGATGCAAGAACCAACTCATGAGGAAGTTTATAATATCATAACTGTCATTTATTAACCAATTTTAAAATTTTTTTTTTTGTTTGAAAGAGTAGGTATAACGTCCAGATTTAGGTCATCAAAATAAGTGAAATACTTTGAACCGGTTCAATTTTTATGATAATCAATCAATTATCTTTATTTTGCCAGAATATGGTACATTAGACATTAAAAAGATATTAATAACCTACTAATATTATAAAGGCGAAAGTTTGTATGGATGTTTGTTACTCTTTAACGCCGCTACTACTGAAGCGAATTGGCTGAAATTTGGAAAGGAAATAGATTTTACCCTGGAATTAACACATAGGCTACTTTACATCCCGAAAAAAATCTATGGTTCCAGCGGGATTTGTGTAAAACTGAATTCCACGCGGACGAAGTCACGGGCGTCCGCTAGTTAATAATAATTGATTTAATGCTGATTGTAATATCAGAACTGCTGTTTCAAAATAGAAAATTGTAGAACATGTCATGTTTTGTATCTAGAAATTTGTATATTGAAACAGTTGTGATATTATATGTTTTCATATCTAATATCAGAACTATCTAATTCAGAGCTAAGACAGGGAGAGGAGTAAAAAAAATACGGAATACGTGTGACGTAATTTATGTAAAGATGACGTCGTTACATTAACTAGGACTGCTAGTATATTAAAGACTTAAAATAATCAGCTTAAAATATAACCCTTTTTGAATTAAATAGTCAATTCAACTTAGTAATAGTGAGACATAGAAGAGTAGAAATTAATAAAAATGGAACTAATGAACTTTGCTGTGGGCAACACCACATTTACTGTCACTATCACAAAGATCTGTCATTATAGAGCAACCAATCACTTTTGATAGTTTTATCAGATTATTATTAAAATCATAGTGGAATTTCGGATAATTGCCAGACGAATTACAATAAATATAATTTATTTAGACGAGATTGACTTGAATTTATTTAAATTTAAGAAACTTAAATTATGAGATCATCTATCTTAGTACCACATGATGCTCACTTTGGGGCTAGATAGTAAGTATAATCCAAATATTAGATAATAATGTTATTTTCAATAGATTATCTTATGTAAATATGAACATAATATTCATAATCATCATCATGTCAGCCGATGGACGTCCACTGCAGGACATAAGCCTTTTGTAGGGACTTCCAAACATCATGATACTGAGCCACCTGCATCCAGCGAATCCCTGCGACTCGCTTGATGTCGTCAGTCCACGTGGTGGGGGGTAACATAATATTACTTACATATTTCTATATGTATATCATACTAACTGACACCGCGCGGTTTCACCCACGTGGTTCCCGTTCCCGTAGAAATACGGGAATAAGTATATATGATTGCCTATAGCATTCCTCGATAAATGGGTTATCTAATACTGAAAGAATTTTTTTAATCGGACCAGTATTTCCTGAGATTAGCGCGTTCAAACAAACAAACTCTTCAGTTTTATAATACTATAGTATAGATACAAAATGATATACAAAATATCAATTATCATCAAGTATCAAGGTAGTTGCAGTCCCAAGTGGATGACAACACAGAGTTACACCTATGAATAGGTGACTACAGCGCCCTCGTTTATTTTCTACTCTTTTGTGTCACACTATAGATACATGGAAAATAGACATCATTACCATCAACCTCATAAAATAAAAGGACGCACAATGATGTAGAAAATTTCACTTAAAAACTGGCCAATTTTACTTTCGACAGTTTTAGAATTATTGGTAAAGAAAATGATACCTAAAGGTCTTGAAATGTAGTCCAATATTTAATAAAATCCCAAAGTCAGAGCAAATTCAACCTTAAGAATTGAGTTTAAGGTTGAATTTGCAAATGCGACTATTTGAATTGATTGCCAAGAAGTTGTGTTTGGCACTCATTGAGTGGGGACGTTCTTTGGTCGCTGATTGTGCATCCACTTTTTAATAGGAAGTCGATGATCATTACACAAACTTTTGTAATATTGAATCTAACGCTTTTCTGACAGTGGGGTCGTTCAGGAGTTTGTTCTGTGGTTCCGGCTTGGGGGGCTCTTTAGTGGGGGCACTTTTGTCGTTGAGGATGCTCAGGATCCTTTGCTGCAAGTCCGCCTGGGTCTTGGTAGCCGGCGCTGATGAGGTCAACGGTTCGCCCAGTTCCAGTTTGACTTGCTGTTCTCGACGCTCCTGGAAATTGTCATATCGTGAGAAACAATGATTCTGAAAAAAAAACCGGCCAAGTGCGTGTCGGGACACGCGCAGTGTAGGGTTCTGTAGATTAAGTTAGCACTTTAATCCCTTATGTAATGCACAATAACACGGATAAATATACCATGGGATAGACTATAAATAAATTGATCCTTACTTTGCAAGTAGAGAAAGACCCAAAAATTTTTTTTTAATTTCAGACCACACAATTAAAATAAACGACTTTAGCTCTCTCAACGTCCGTTTGCCTCGCCAGATTACACTTTTCGTAACACCAGCTTACTCGCCAAGTGAAGAAGTTTGCTAATTTTCCAATGCAAAATACAAATTGTCGACCAATACTGTGGCATCAAAAATATCGCTCTATCTCATAGCAATGAAAGAGCGATATTTTTGCGCCGCTATTGGTCGACTTGATATGTCTTTCTATTCAAGAGATACTATGTCTTTAATGTATGCTAGGACTACTGCAATACCAAGTTATTGTTATTTGTATTACAAGATGGCTTTAGGCGGTCAATTATCAGATATTCAATGACCTTGTCGTACTGCAGCACTGCAAATAGTCTTACCTGCGGGTATTCCATGATATTATCGTGCTGTAGCACTGCAAATGATCTTACCTGCGGGTATTCCATGATATTATCGTGCTGTAGCACTGCAAATGATCTTACCTGCGGGTATTCCATGATATTATCGTACTGCAGCACTGCAAATGATCTTACCTGCAGGTATTCCATGACATTGTCATACTGCAGCACTGCATATATCTTACCTGGAGATATTCCATGACTTTGTCATACTGCTGCACTGCATATATCTTACCTGGAGATATTCCAAGACCTCGTCATACTGCTGCCACTGCAGATGATCTTACCTGGAGGTATTCCAAGACCTTGTCATACTGCTGCCACTGCATATGATCTTACCTGGAAATATTCCATGACATTGTCATACTGCTGCACTGCATATATCTTACCTAGAGATATTCCATGACCTTGTCATACTGCTGCACTGCATATATCTTACCTGGAGATATTCCATGACCTTGTCATACTGCTGCACTGCATATATCTTACCTGGAGATATTCCAAGACCTTGTCATACTGCTGCCACTGCATATGATCTTACCTGGAAATATTCCATGACATTGTCATACTGCTGCACTGCATATATCTTACCTAGAGATATTCCATGACCTTGTCATACTGCTGCACTGCATATATCTTACCTGGAGATATTCCATGACCTTGTCATACTGCTGCACTGCATATATCTTACCTGGAGATATTCCATGACCTTGTCATACTGCTGCACTGCATATATCTTACCTAGATATATTCCATGACCTTGTCATACTGCTGCACTGCATATATCTTACCTGGATATATTCCATGACCTTGTCATACTGCTGCACTGCATATATCTTACCTGGAGATATTCCATGACCTTGTCATACTGCTGCACTGCATATATCTTACCTGGAGATATTCCATGACCTTGTCATACTGCAGCACTGTGAGACTGCGCCCGTCAGCTAGCTGGCCCAACAGCGCGTACACAGCCTCCCTGCCCGAAGGCCCACCGAGCTTCACCTCTTGGAAGTTGCGCGACATCAGATGTAGGGCGTCCTCGAGCGGTATGTTGCGGTGTTCTGGTAATATATACATTTTATTCATATCACTATAACCAAATTATGATTTCAAATTATAAGTATATAGTACACTAGAACCCGCTTAAGACGATCACGCTTTAAATGGTTTGATTGACTTGGGGGTGGAGGGGTTTGATCTATATATATAAAAATGAATTGCTGTTCGTTAGTCTCGCTAAAACTCGAGAACGGCGTAACGGATTTATCTTATCTTGGTCTTGAAATGTTCGTGAAGGTATAGGGAAGGTTTAAAAGGTGAGAAAAAATCAAATAATTTCCGGGAAACCCCTAAAAACTGCCCTTTTCTATTTCCCATACAAACGTTTAAGAGTCAAGCGGTAGGGGTAGGGTAGGTGTAGGGTAGGGGTAGAGTAGGGGTAGAGGTATAAAAGGGTAGAGTAGGGATAGAGAATAAGTGCACTTATGTCAAAACGAAGCTTGACCGGGTCCGCTAGTAATTTAAATAAATAAATCTGCTTACCTTGAGGTAATCCATGCAGTATGGTCAGAGTCAAGGACCTGTGCTCCTGGTTAAGAGGCATCACCAGTATCGCGTACAGGCAGCCGCGCGACGCTATGTTGCCCAGCACTTTGCCGATGGGCACGTCCTCCATTGGGAAAAGCAGGTCCACGACTATACCCAACCGTTTGAGTCTGCTCTCTATGTACTCTGCGTATTCCCTGCGAGATACCATTGACGATGTAATAAGTTTTTACCTCAGACTAATTAGATAAAGACCTGCCTCGCAAGACATTAATTTTCTGTCAAAGTATATGATCAACGATCTTATGCGATTATAAAGAATCGATCTAAAGAATCGATGTTTCATAGTTTACAATCGTGTCCGTCAGTTAAAAACCTCCGCAAAAATACCTTTTTGTATAGTTATATGGTGTAAAAAACCAACAAAAACTGCTAGTTTAGTATAAGATATGTATGAAATCTAAGCTCGTTTTCCTTAGAAAATGGCAGAAAATTTTGTTTGTGAATTTGGGTGCGATACTAGTCCTTATGTATTTAGTCTGAGGTTTTTACCTATGATCACAGATTAAAGAATAACAAGCAGACAAAGCGCACGGAACACGACAGTGCCGTAGGCGTTCCGAATACAAAATTCAAAAACGAACATATACTCGAGTCAGTACGACACGAAGAGTCGCATGAGTAATTTTCAATATTATTTAAGAAAAATGGCGTCTTTTTTTTAAATATTTTAATAACTGTTCACGAAAACTAAAGAGTACTAGAGAGTATTTTTTATAGGTAATATCAATTTATGTAATTGTTGTTAGTGTTAAATCTTGAAAAATTTATAAAAAAAGTTTGTATACATGAATGTCAAGACGCGTGACGTTTGTTTTTTTTTTTCATGGGTTTCACCGGCTTCACCACCCTGCTTATATAGTCTTATTCTGGATCATTCTTTATTCTGTGCCTTTATATACTTAAAATAACTGGCCGACGCTCCGGTTTCACTTGCTGAGTTCCCGTTCCTGTGAGAATCATCATTAACAGCTGATGGACGTCTAGCAAAATTTATGAGCTGAGACGTAATTTATACGAATATTATAAAGCTGAAAAGTTTGTTTGTTTGTTTGCTTGAACGCGCTCAGGAACAACTGGTCCGATTTGAAAAATTCTTTCAGTGTTAGATAGCCCATTTATCGATGAAGGCTATAGGCTATATATTATCCCCGTATTCCTACGGGAACGGGAACCACGCGGGTGAAACCACGCGGCGTCAGCTAGTGGAATAATAAACGGACACACAAACTTTCGCCTTAATTTTAGTGTGATTTCTATTCATAAATATTCTGGAGCTAACTGGCTATAACAAGTTGAGGCTTAATTTTGTGCTAACACTATTTCATTTTGTTTTATCAAATAAAATCTAAAAATTTTGCTGATAACTGAATATCAAATGGCTGTCTTTTACAAAAGCGAAACTTTTATGAGGGAATTCAAAAATGTTAAAATATAATAAAAGTGACTTACGTAAGTAGTTTAGAGACGACGATGATCTCGCAGTCGTTTTTGTCCGGCAGGGGCAGCGCGCGCGGGTACTCCGGCTGAGAGAACCGCTCGTAGCCTCTCTCTGACCACTCGTTGCCGCCTGGGAATCATCGACGATGAATGCTTTAAGTACAGTAGGTCACTAACACGACTGTAAGATCCCTTGTCCTTACTGTAATAGCAGTAAGTCACCGTCTCACCACTACACTGTTACACACTATAATGGCCAGCGGCACACGTCCGCCTCCTCTCGATGCCAGCGATAGACTGCCTGCCTTGCCCGACTAACGGTGTATATATACACAAACACTACAACGACATATATCGAGACAAGAATAAAATCTTTTTAACAAAAAAATTTAACTGACTTCAAAATTACAAAATTTTGGGGCCAAGCCAGTGACGTATTAATTACTTAAAGCCATTTCTGAAAGAACCACGGTAAAGAACTGTCATTAAATCCTAAAAGTTCATGATTTAATCGGCTTTAGTTAATGCATCGCTGTGACTGGCACTGCCTTCAAAGTGATCAGATGGTAACACAAATGTGTAATTTTTCGCTTTTTAGTTTATTTTTGCGATTTTGAAGTCAGTTCAATTTTATTATTAAAAAGATTTTAATTTTCTGTTTTTAGTGTGTCAAAATTAAATAGGACCAATCTGGAAGTATACTCTTTCAAACAAAAAAAGATTTTTTAAAATTGGTTTAAGAAATGATAAATGTGCTTCAGTTTACAAAACTGCAGGCTACTGTGTGCTGTCTCCTCCCAAATTGTTTGCCAAATTGTTGACATGCATTGCTAGTCGCTCCTAATATTTTGATACTGTACTCGAATATAAAAAATTAAGACTGAAGACTTATATTTTCATTATATGATATTTCCGAGGCCATTGGTCAACAATATATATCTTTTTCACCTCACAAGATACATTGTGGTGCACATCTTAGGCTTATAGAGAGGTGATGACTCTATGTCTCCCTTTTGTTCCTTCGTCTGTGTCCTTTGCTCAGCCATACCTTTATAATCGACCATCACGATTCCGAAAAAAGTAGTAATGGGTTGATAATGCTAGATTATTTCAATATCCTTTGATATTAATAATAATAATAATAATAATAGCCTTTATTAAACAATCACAAATATCTTTAAATTATTTACAAATTTATTTCATTGACACCGGTGTGTTGAGACTGTCGTGCTTTTCAACATAGGCCTCACCTAGAGCCCGCCACACTGAACGGTTATTTGCCTGTCTATTCCAAGTCACATCTGCTATTTTTCTGACATCGTCCTCCCATCTACGACGCTGTCTTCCTTTGTTTCTTTTGTGATGCCTTGGGCACCAAGCTGTTATGTCTCTTGACCATTTATCCTTCCTATTACGAATCATATGTCCTGCCCACTTCCATTTCAGCTTTTTAATGCAGTATGTGACATCAATTATTTTAGTTTCGTTTCAAGTAAAGAGTTTAATTTTATATTAAGTATACTGCGTTCCATGCTACGCTGACAGACTTCAAGTGTGCGTATATTTTGATTTGTTATGCTCCATGTTTGGCATCCATACGACAAAACTGGTAGAATACATGAATCAAAGGTTTTTCTTTTAATTTTGAGTGGCACGTGAGAGTGAGGTTAATCCTTTGATATTAGTTACATACAAAAAAAATAAAAAATAAGAGTACATACCTCTTGGTGGCGAGTGGTCTCTGAAGCCGCCATGTAGCGCAATCCTGCCTCTGCCTCGGCCCCGCCCCCTGCCCCGCGGCCCCCCGTGTTGTGCGTCACGACCGTAGTCTCGCCCAGTCTCTTCATATTCATCGCCGCCATAATCTAAAGAGGAACACAACACTTTTGGCTGGTGGGAGGCTTCGGCTGTGGCTAGTTACCACCCTACCTTGTCTTTCAAAAACGTACCGCCAAGCGATTTAGCGTTCCGCTACCTACGATGTCGTGTAGAAACCGAAAGGGGTGTGTGTCTTCATTCTAACAAGTTAGCCCGTTTCTTATCTTAGATTGCATCATGACTTATCATCAGGTAGTCAAGGGCTAACTTGTATGATAGTGTATTTAGTACTAGATAAATTTGTAAAATGGTGATAAACAGAAAAAAAACCCGGGCTGAGTTTGTTGTGGGCTCTTCCCGGACAAGGCTTGTTTGGATCCCTCGTAACTTTAATTTCAAGTTATCGACCAATTATTATCACCATTATCTAATAATATTATTATATGATGTTTCGAAAGTGCATGTAAACTAAGCATAACTGAAATAAATGAACTTTGACTTTGATTTCATCTCTACTAATATTATAAAGCTGAAGAGTTTCTTTGTTTGTTTGCTTGAATGCTAATCCCAGGAACCACTGGTCAGATTTAAAAAATTCTTTCAGAGTTAGATAGCCCATATAGATTTATGGAGTAAGGCTATAGGCTACATATCTCCGTTTTCTTACGAACAACGCGGGTGAAACTGCACGGCATCAGCAAGTTAATAATTTTAGTATTTGGATTGACAGAAGATTAAATAGCTTACTTTGATCGCCCACATAGTTGCCGTAGTTATCATAGGGCTCTTCAGCGACTTCTGCGACTGGTGTATTATCGGTAAGAGCAACTGCAGGTGGCTTATCAGACTGTATAATCACCACTTCAGTCTGCCTTGTACTAAAATTTAAAAGAATACACACAATAATAATAAATTTTTAATTAGTTTGATGATCTCTCTGGTATAGTTGGTGGTTGTAAGGTTCGCAACGGAGAGGTCCTGGATTGGATTAATTTAGGATCTGATAATAGGGTAGTTAAAATTCAAATTGAATATAAACAATATTCATTTCATGTACTACATGGAATATATATCAGCATTAATTAATACAAGTTAAGGATTTATTATAAAACTTAATTTAAAAGTCATGTATTTTTTTTTAATTTTCCAAACGTCAGAAACTGCATTTGGTTTTTCAAGAGTCAAGAGTTGTTTAACATGACGTCACTGAGATATTAACTTTGAAAATAAAAATATTTGCCTTATTTTTAAATATGACCAATATAGTTATTCTCCTCCAAGTAGTGGGAAAAGAATATACTAGGAGTGGGTGCAACAATAGACTACCACCGCCTTTGTGATGAGACCAGTTCCTTTACCACTGAGCTATTGAGGTGTTATTTTTCTTTTTAATTAAGTAAGTAAATAGAAAAATTCTTATTTTATTAAGTTTACATCAACAGACAGGGGTGGGACCTTCTATTAAGTACTAGAAGAGTGATTGTGTGATAAGTGAGTGATTATATATTTATGGTCTAAAAATTTATAGTACTTACTTCGGTCCATTAATATTAGCAGGTCTCACTGTTATTTTCTTTCCCATTAACATACTGCCATTGGCCTTAGCAATGGCTTCGTTAGCACTAGATTCCTGATTGAACTGCACGAAACCGAAGACTCTGCTGACCAGAATACCATCTATCTGACCATATTCTATGAAATGATTATATAGATCATCCACGTCTGTCTCTTCCTTGATACCACCAACGTATATTCTAAGATGGGCTGTGGCCCGATCTTTCATTTGTTGCTTGTCCAGGGTTAGTTTGTCTAAAATTAAGGAAATTGTTGTATAGATAGGTAGTTCATTTTTTAGATTAATAAACTCATCAATTCAAAATTATTTAAAAGTAATGTGTTTTAACTTACCGGCCATTGTTTAATTCACTTGTTTAACGTAGGATTTAAAAATATTCTTGTAATTTATTACTGAAGTATTCCAAATTATTAAACTTATTTTTATTTCAGAATTCAGATTTTTTCACGACAAAATACAAATTACAAAACATCAACACGGCACACCATAGATGATACACCATAGAGTAGTATAATACATTGTGATACACGCATAGAGTACATTGAATATAGGGTATAGAGCAAGGAACATATATAGAGTCCTCAGATGCCATCTACGCTTAGCGCCATCATGTGAGCAGATAGAGAACTACACCAATTATAATATATACCCATAAGTATAAAATGAGCGTCGAATTACGTATATATACCTATATCCATAGAGACATAAACATAATGTTTACCTACTAGTATTAACTGTTCTTTAATTCTATTATTTTATTTAGGAATTCGGATACAAATAATAAAAACACGAATGGGATACATATAATTATTTATTGTTTCTCCTTTTGTGAACATAAATAACTCCGTCTCTTTGAATAGAGTCATCTTCGTCAAAACCTCTAGTGGTACCGCTTAACAATATATTTGTTGACTTACACCAATTAAATGTAAAAAATCTGCACGAAAAAATAAAAAAAGAACTCTACTAAATCTCAAGACAAGACATATAATATAACATAGTTCTCGGAATCCAAAGTAAAGCACAGGTCAAAACGATTTATAACAATCACCAAAATCTATAAAAAAAAGCCAGGTCGTCGGGAAAGATCAACGCAAAAAAACACCATGAAGAAAGTAGAAGAAATAAAACCGTTTCGTCTACAAAATTAAACAAAATGTCACAAGCGGCACAAGCACTTATTATACTCTTTGGGCACAAGGTTATAATTTTTTTTTTTAATACCTGGCTTAAGATTACCTCAGAATCCTGCTGGTCAAAGTGCCTTAAAGCGCCATCTATTGAGCAAATAGGGAATTAAGGAGGCATATGCAATTTGTACTGAGGTCGTAATGTACAGACTGATTACACCCTGGATACACGCTTGTCAGTTTCTGCTCGCTACCTTGTCATCTGTGGGTCTGTGGTCGCTACTCGCTTCCATCACAGAGTACAATCACAGAATTCACAGATTACTGTATACTTAGTAAAAAAAGACATACATACAGCCGAAGGTAGAGCTTCCTCCTTTTTGGAAGTCGGTTAAAATGTACAATCAATACAATAATAATTTATTAGTTTACAGTATGAACCACAGAACTGAAAGCTTCCACTTTCCAGGCATATTCTTGACCATAGAGTAAAAAAGATTCATAGATACCCTTCAATACTAGAGTAAACGTCTTTGACATCTATGTATTTATGGTAAACGTATTATCTGTGAGCAAAAATGTATGTTCTTGTTCTTGACCACTGAAGATTAATACTCCTAAACAAAGAATATATACTCCAAGTAGCTTAAGTAACTCTGCATACACGAAAACGTTGGATATATCAGCGACACTATTACCGCATACAAAATATTTTTGAATTAAAGTCAGCATTTTCATTTGACTTTTTTTCATCGAGATTTAGATTTAAAATCACATTAGATCGTTGATCGTATACCTTAACAGTTTAAAAGTAACGTTTAGGGAGGCAGGTCCTCATGTTATTAGTCTGAGACAGACTTATAATAAACAGTGACAGTGAACATGTTCTTGAATATCTATGACATCGATCACCGACCCGACCCGACCTGACAGTGACAGTTGACACTGTTGAGTGTTGACTGTTGACATTTGACAGTGGTAAGATACAATGTATATGATAGGTTATGTTTAGAATAGATAGAATAAACAATGTATTTTATTTTAATTTATTAGTTACTTACACATGTATGTCAATTATCAATTTTCATTAATATCTGCGTATATATTTAAATATTAAAAGCAACAAAGACTTGGGTTCTAGTACATTTCAGTAAGTTTTTAAAATTTATTTGTGTGCATGCTTTATTGATAAAAATGTAAGCAAATTATATTGTAGCCTAAAATACTTACACGAGTTCTTTGTATTATATAATAGTAGCATGCAATGTAAATAGTATATTTTTAACATACCAATTCATATCACTTTACATTAATTGGGTAAGTATTAAACATTCATTTGAAGGTTGAAGCCTGAACAAATAGCCCAAACTTTATTAAATATCAGGATTCCTTGTATACACGGTAAAGTTAAATAATATCGTAAGCAATAAGTAACAAGTGGCAAAATTAAATTAATATTTGTCTAGGTACTATATTATATATTTATTAATAGTATTATATTATATATTTAGTAGGTAGGTATTATATTATATATTTATTAATTTTCCTGTAACTGTAATAATAGTTGTTTTGTTAAAATAACTCTACTTTGTTCTAGGGCCTAAGCTTTTGCTTATGACTTTGAGAAGATTAATGAGAAAATCATTAACACTATACAAACACCTTATAGATCAAGCATTCAACAAAACTAACCTTTTTTATACTAATGTCACATTGTCAATAAGTATATCAACAGCAGGAGATTTATTAGAGCAAAGTTATGAGTACCATCAAAAACAAATCAATAAAATTGACTTTAAAAGAACAGCCCATATGGCATTCTCAGGAGCCACAGCTGGTGTTTTGTGTCACCATTGGTACATTTTTTTGGATAAAATAATAGTCAAGCACAACATACAGAATGTAATTAAAAAATTGATCCTAGATCAGTGTATTTGGTCACCAATTGTTATTTTATCATTCTTTGCGACTGTAGCTATATTTGAAGAGAATCCGATTGAAAATTTCACTGATGAGGTTAGTGAAAAGTTCTGGATACTGTACAGAGCGGAGTGGGTGGTCTGGCCGCCTGCACAGATTATAAACTTCTATTTCTTGCCCACAAAATATAGGGTGTTGTATGATAACACCATTTCGTTGGGATATGACATTTATACATCCCATGTGAAACATAGTAAAACTAAAAAAGTCGACAAATTAGACATAGCTAAGAAGACCAGTTAGGAGACTAACTCCTCAGAATTAGGCCAGGATAGTTTTTTTAGGCTGCCATGCATTACTGTGTTTTATATTATTATATATGATTGTGTGTGAAATTACAAACAAATAATATTATACTTGTTTTTATTGATACTTTAAAAAAATTGTCACTTGCGTGCTTTTGCTAATGTTACTCAGGGATCCGTGAAATATTTTTTTATAACTGATTACTATCAAGTAAATTTTTCGTGATTAGCTTCATTTCAATGAGACAATCAACTTTTTTATTTACAAAATTTCTTGATTCTGGTAGCTAGGTAAATAAAAATTTCTGAGTATCGGAATAAGATAATGTACCACACAATTTGTAGTACATTGTGGCTGTTAAGTTGTATAACTATTAAATAAGCAACTGTAAAAAAAACTGCTGGTTAGTAACAACATTTAATACTTATTTCGTGGTTGTTCATTATGAATGTTATTTAAACGGGTACATACCACGATAAAACGACGAGATTTTTATTGTCGATATTTCGACTCAGTTGCATGGATCGTGGTCACGACGGGACTGGTGGTATGTACCCGTTTAAATAACATTCATAACATTTAATAACCTCATTATTGATACGAGTTGGAAGGAGGGTAGTTTCCCAAAAGTTGTTATTAACCATTTGTTTTTTCTTACTGTTGCTTAATTAATACTTATACAACTTAACAGCCACAATGTACTACAAATTGCGTGGTACATTATCTCGTTCCGGTGCTCAGAAATTTTTATTTACTTAGCTAGCAGAATCAAGAAATTTCTTAAAAAAAAAAGTTGATTGTCTCATCGAAATGAAGCTACTCACAAGAAATTTACTTGATAGTAATCAGTTATAAAAAATGTTCTATGGATTGTGTACTTCAATCTGTGTTTTATTTTCTATCTAAGAAATTATATTCATTTTGTTAAAATGGTAATTTCTATTGACTAATAAATTTTTTTGAAGATGATTGTGTTTTTGTTTATACACTTTATTTTTTTTTCAGATTTAAAATAAAATGCAACACATAGCTGTAACATGGAGACGATTGTCTAGCCATGTGAGAACAAGCGCTGCCTTTTCAAGATTCCAAGGAGTAGTGAAAGTGGCTTTTAGTGATAAATACTTACTTTATACAAATATTACAATTTCACTGACACTATCATCTGTTGGTGATGGTATGGAACAAATGTACGAACTGTATACTGGTGATTTAAAGGAGTATAATCCCCAACGGACTATGCAAATGGCGTTTTCTGGTATAGGAGTTGGTATTTTATGTCATCACTGGTACAAAGTACTAGATAGGTTTATTATAGGTAAATCATTTGACATGGTAGTGAAAAAACTTATGCTTGACCAACTTATATTTTCACCTATTATGATTATAACATTCTTTGGTAGTTTAGCCTTACTGGAAAAGGATCCATGGACAAATTTTCAGGATGAGGTCAAAGACAAGTTTACTACTTTGTACAAAGCTGAATGGATGGTGTGGCCACCTGCTCAAATTATCAACTTTTATTTTTTACCAACCAGATACAGAGTTTTGTATGACAACACAATTTCTTTAGGGTATGATGTATACACATCTCAAGTTAAGCACAATAAGTCGTTAAAAACTGTAACTAAAGATGTAATGTCATGATCTAGTCCAATAGTAAGTAAATTATTCCTATTTTTATGGCAATTTTATGTAAATAAATACGAGTATTAGCATAATAAAGTCAATTACCTTAAAATATAAATACCTATTTAAGAAAACAGTGTAAGTAGGTACTTAACTCTACATTCTATAGATAGCAATATGCACATGCAGTTTAACTGCAGCAAATGTACCATAAATATAATTATGATAATTGTTCTGATGATAATTATTATAAATTGTTGTTTACATTGTTACCAAAATTGTTTCATTATTATTTTTAAAATAGTACCTATATATTCTAATATTATAAATAGTGAGTCGTAATAGCCTAGTGGAGATGACCTCTGCCTTCAATTCGGAAGGAGTAGGTTCGATTCCGGTTCGGGGCATGCACCTCCAACTTTTCAGATAGATGCATTTTAATATCACGTGTCTCAAACGTTAATAATTGTTGGTAATTAATTTAAGAAAATGTATAGTCGGATACAATCATTTGACGTTTCCGAACATCTTGTCTTAATTTTAATTATATTAACACAAGATATTAGGTATCCCCGGTTACGCAGGAACGCGGCCACCCACTCAGCCGAAGGCGCCTTGCTCGTCTTGATTTTTGTATGACTCGCGCATAGAGCACCCGCACCTTATTTTGGAGAGGTCATAAATATTGCATTCGACTATAACACGTTAGTAGGGGTTTTGCGTAAGTACTATAGGGAGACGAGGGGGCTTCGCTTTGTATGTTTTTGATGACAATTGATGGTGGGAGTTATGTCAGCGGTAGTTATTTACTTTTTTACACATGGCAACTCAGACGCTGCCTATGTTTGAAAACGAAACTTTCTGAGAATTCCACAAATAAAATAATGCATGTAAGAATGTTTACTTAAGCTTGAGGGGGAGGAGGAAAGAACTCTGTTTATTTTTTTTGACAAGGGGGGTAAATAATTGTAATAAAGCTTCTTACATAATAGTTGAAAGCCTATCTATGACGGAAGACGGGAGTGGGGTAAGTTTAATAAATAAATTATTTTTATTATTTAATCATTTAATGGGACATAGTAAATAGCCTAGACCAACTATTGTATATGACCTGCCTCGCTAGGTATTACTTTTCTGTCATAGTATATGATCAACGATCTAATGCGATTATAAAAGCTGTCTCTATAGAATCGATGTTAAATAGTTATAATCGTGTTCGTCGGTCAAAGAGCTCCGAAAAATACCTTTTTGTGTAGTTGAATGGTGTAAAAAACGGACAAAGACTTCTAGTTTAGTATAAGATATATACCAAAACTAAGCTCGTTTTCCTCAGAAAATGACAGACAATTTTGTTTGTGAATATGAATGCGATACAGGTCCTTCTATAATTGGTCTGAGCCTAAAGTAGATTCCTATGTTTCACTGAGGCGTTAAAAAAGGTTCTTCGACGGCGGAACTCCTCTTGCTTGCTCTGACGCTGTTGAGCACATTACGAACGATGGACTCTTCAAATATTCTCTCCGGCCACGATTCTGAGCGTCGGTTCCTTCCGCGCTCGTCCAATGTTGGCAACCGGCTGGCTCTAGGTGTGCCGAAATGTGACCTGCATAAATTTTCATACCTTATCACTTTTTTCTATATTTTTTTTGCCACGTAAGTTCTTGACTGCCATCACACCTTGATTGTAGTGATGGTGCAGTCTAAGATGGAAGCTGGCTTCGAAGAGGCACAAGTCTATTGTATCCATGTATCCGTATAAAAATTATATAGGTATTAGGTACCCCGGTAAGTAAGCCTTCATTCGCACGAGAGTTTTTATAACGGACAATAAAAAAGCGTCCATATACAACAAATGCATTCCCAAGTATATGTTTTTAATCGCACGTTTTTATAAAAAAAACGCTCATGTGTATGAGGGCTAAACGACAGGTGTGTGCGCAGGTACAATTATAAACAAAAGTGTTAAACGCATGCTTCGTGGTAACCCGGTATATCAAAGATGGCAAATAATTGAAAATTTCGTACGCGATTGTACCTAATTTTCCTTTTATCGCTTTTACAAAAACTCTTAATATTTAAAGTTTGTTTATACTATAAAAAATACCTATTCCAAATGTTGAACTCTAATTGCGCGCTCTACATTCACGGTAAAATAGGCTCATATTGATACCTACCTGAAAGATCTGGTTCTCTTGTTTTGGAGCCCCAGCAGTGACGTCAGCAGTTTGTCCAAGGCAGCGATATCGTTCATATTGGAGCCCTTGGTCTGCGGCGTGGCTCGACCCGACGCGATCAGACTGGATCGAACCGATGCTGGCGATCGCGGTTGTAACCCGATTGTGCGAATTACCTAAAAGTAAAGCCGCGATAGCCCAGTGGGTATGAACTCCGCCTTCGGAACGAATCCGGTCCGGGGCATGTTCGTTATCAACCCATATTCGGCGCACTGCTGAGCTCGAGTCTCCTTTCAGAATGAGAGAGGTTAGGCCTTAGTCCACCACGCTGGCCCAATGCGGATTGGCAGACTTCACACACGCAGATAATTAAGAAAATTCTCTGGTATGCAGGTTTCCTCACGACGTTTTTCTTCATCGTTTGAGACACGTGATATTTAATTTTTTAAAATGCACACAACAGAAAAGTTCGAGGTGCATAAGGTCCTAGAGTCACAAAACGTCGAGTTTCGACGAGAATTCGATTTTCAAATAATGGAGTGAAATAATATATCTACCCTACTTATGTACTACGTACAAGAGGAATGTAGGTATACCTTATCAACGGGTAAACCTATAAAATAGGTAATTTGTATTGTACCTCATCAGCATTGTGACTTTGATAACTCATCCTCTTGACTTTCCTATAAGTCTCGTCATCGAGGGCCTCTTGCACAGCGGCTTCTAAGCGCTCCTTCACTCCTTCGTCTTCGCTTTGGTTCAAGTCCTCTAAGACCAATCTATAATAATAAAAAACAGTCCTAGTAAATTAAAATGGATCTTATAACACTCAGAATACAGAAAACACCAGAAACCACTTTCAATCGTCATAATGTACCTACTACGCATTGTCGTGAGTCGTGAGTGTCGCTTGTTCATGAAATTACACCAAAAACAGTAATTTCAACGGTTATATTCCTATGCGCGTCTATAATAATATTAATACCTACTCATGTAATTAATAAAAAACAGTCCTAGTAATCTAAAATGTAGCATATAACCCCCAGAATACAGAACACCAGAAACTACTTTCAGTCATTAGGTAGATGTATGTACCTACTACGCATTGTGTCAAAAAACTGCACGTCACAACACGGCATACACAGAGTGAATAATCGCTTGTTCGTGAAATTACACCAAAAAAGAGTAATTTCAACGGCTTCATGCCTAAGCGCGATCATACCTTCTGGAGTTTTCTTTATTCTGAGCTATAACCTTAACCTTTTTTGTTGTTGTGACTGACTAAGGCCACGTGCCGGGTAGCGCTGCAGGAACGTGAACTTATTGGATGGTGAGTGACATACATATACAAAAAAAAATAAAGACTAGAATTGAGAACCTCCTCCATTTTTTGAAGTCGGTTAAAACTGGGGCAGTCCTCTTATGTCAGTCATTTCCGATCAGGAGGTCATTTCAAGTCGAGCGGCCACATCCGTTTGAAAGGCAATTTCCCGTCGGTTTACGAAGATGGAAACCAAATCCTTTCTACTTACCTACTTACGAAGCTTTATTATCTCAACGGTAAAGGGGCAGGATTCATCACTGAGAGGTATGGACTAGAGGGGAATGGAAATATTTGGTCATATTTAAAAAGATTCTTTGACAAAAATTTGGGCCAGGCCTTCCCAAATATAGGAGAGGGGATATGGAACTTACTCCCACCACGCTGCTGTAATGCGTGGTGGAGGGCTTAGGGTGATAATGCTACATTTCACCCTAAGCCCTCGTCTCGTAATTACTAATGACTATGACCAAAAGATTAACGTGACAACGATGCCGATCTTACGAGTTATCGTTAGAGTTATAGTCTTTTGGCTGGTGGGAGGTTTCGGCCGTGGCTAGTTACCATCCTACCGACAAAGACGTACCGCCAAGCGATTTAGCGTTCCGCTACGATGTCGTGTTGAAACCGAAAGGAGTGTGGATTTCATCCTACTCACTAACAACACTAACTAACAAGTTAGCCCGCTTCCATCTTAGATTGTATCATCACTTACCATCAGGTGAGATTGTAGTCAAGGGCTAACTTGTAGAGAATAAAAAAAAAATGTTACTCCGAGTTACGGCGGCGTAGCATTACCAATGTCCCAACTTCTGGACTGGACTTCCAGCTTCCCGAACAAGCCGGATTCCGAAAAGGCTATAGCTACCATAGATCACATCCATACGCTGCGCCAGGTTATACAGACCCAAGACTCAAGAGTAGTTAATAATAATAATAATAGTTGGTTAATAAATATTAGAAATGCTAATTGACTTCGACCATTAATAACAGGACCTGCCTCGCTGGCCGTTACCCCTCTGCCAAAGATCAAAAATCAATGATCTAACGCGTTTATAAAAACTGTTGCTATAGAATCGATGTTTCATTGTTTTAATCGTTTTTGTCGTGTAAAGAGCTCCCTAAAAATGCCGGTTTGTGTAGTTGAATAGCATAAAAAACGGCCAAAAACTTGTAGTTTAGTAGTTTAGTGAGTTTACCTCGTCCACCTCAAAAAACGACATACTTTTTTGTTGGTGAATTTGGGTGCGCAACAGGTCTAAATAGTCAAAGTTAATTGAAACAATACTCGGCTCGTTCGTCGTCCTCGGCTCGTTGTAAAGTGGCTCTATTGGCTTCCCGGACCACCTTGATGTCCTGCTCCCAGAACCTCCTCAGGTCAGGAGTGGAGGTGTAAGGCGCTGCAACTTCTTTGATTTTCAGGAACATGATGGCCGTTATGAATATGCATATCACGTTCACGATGGTTAGACAGCAGCTGACGATTCCTGTGGGAAATTTTTTGACATAAAATTGAATGTTTTTACACATAAGCAGGTCATAAAATGTAAAAAATGTGGTCAGGATAATAGTCACATTAAAATCTGATTAAGACTAAGGCATTCAAGATTATAAGTCAGTTTTTTTTGCAACTGATTACTAACAAGTAAATTTTTCGTGAGTAGCTTCATATCGATGAGACGATTAACTTTTTTATTTACCAAAATTCTTGATTCTGGCAGCTAACTGAGTTACCAGGAAATGAAAATTTCTAAGCGTCAGAACGAGGTACCACGTACCACGGAATTTGTAGGCAATGTCCTGTTATGTTATGTTGTATACCTAACTATTGATTAATCAGCAGTAAAAAAGACATCTGGTTAATAACAACTTTTGATAAATTACTCTCCTCCCAACGTAGGTATATCAGTAACGAGTCTATTAATGTTCTACGGATCCCGGACTATACGTAAGCCTTAAAAGTTCGGAGCGGGAGTACCTATTTACCGAGACAAAGTTATGGTTTCATCCCCTGGACTATTATCGTACCAATATTCCTAACACAGTCTTTTACGACTAGTTGGCCTACCACTTAGTCACTTTAAAATATCGGTACATACATACCGCCAAGCGATTTAGCGTTTAGGTACGATGTTGTGATGAAACCGAACCCCTTCGATTAGCCCGATTCCATCTAAGATTGCATCATCGCATACTTATCAGATGAGATTGCAATCTTTGATGAATTGAAGGGTTAACTTGTAAAGAATAAAAAAAAAAAGTAAAAAAAAAGTAGTTTATTTCTTACAAAAGAAATACCTACCTAAGTTTAGAGACGTTATTGGGCCGATTTTGATAAATGGTGTGTCAAATGTATCAAACGATTAGTCTTTGTCAGGAGACCGTCACAGGCTACAAAACATTTAAAATTCAATATGGCGGCAAGCGCTTATTAGGGTCAAACTAGTAAAACGGGAGGCTGTGAAAGCCAGACAAACCTTATATGAATATATGAATTACGGTGAAAGGACTACCGGCTACGTGGTGCCCAAGATATTTAATAAAAAAGAATAGCTCAAGAACTAAAGGGAATTCAGTGAACAAGGTCCATAAGCGTGCACTACAGAAATTATTCCTTGGGAACTCTTTCGCTGATTAACACGTGACTTTTAGTTTTTTAGTATAATAACTAATTGTAATTTATCTTATTTTTGTTAGGTATACCTAGATAATTAACAATCCTAAATATTATATTCGTCATCAACCCATATTCGGCTCACTGCTGAGCTCGAGTCTCTTCTCAGAATGAGAGGGGTTAGGCCAATAGTCCACCACGCTGGTCCAATGCGGACTGGCAGACTTCACACACGCAGAGAATTAAGATAATTCTCTGGTATGCAGGTTTCCTCACGATATTTTCCTTCACCGATTGAGACACGTGATATTTAATTTCTTAAAATGCACGCAACTGAAAAGTTGGAGGTGCATGCCCCGGACCGGATTCGAACCCACAACTTCCGGAATCGGAGGCAGAAGTCATATCCACTGGGCTATCACGGCTCTCTATTACACGCTTACGCTTTACGCATACGGCTAAATATTATATTACACGCTTTATATTAGCTTCACTTGTAACTATGTATGTAAGAAAATCTTGGAATCTTAATTTGACCCACTTCCCGGTTTTCCATTAGGACGAAATTTTGCACACGCCCTGAGTTCTGATGACAATACATGACTAGCTCAGAAACGTCATTACAAATCCAATATGGCGGCCTCCCCAATCACTTTAACTATGAATTAAAGACAAATATTGGAATCTTAAGCATATAAAAATGAAAAGGTTTGCGGTCGATACGAAAAAAAATGTCACGTGACTTAAATCCAACATTATTTTGTAATTTTTAGTGCGTGATAATAGCGTGTTTTTTTAGTTATTTAAACTATTTAAAATTATTAACAAAAACATTCAACCGACTTCAAAATCACAAAAAAAAACTTAAAAGTGTAAAATAACATCATATATTATGTGCTTTTGATCACTTTGAAGGCGGTGTCGGTCGGTTGAATGTTTTTGTTAAAAACATTTTATTTAGGAAAATGAGCGCTACTCGCCAAAGTGTATTATGGCGAGAGATTAATTTATGGTTATGATTGTCGTTTTAAATAAATTAAAAATTTTGACGCGAAGTTATTTGACATTCGGAGACATCATTTCTTATATTACGCCGAGGAAAATATAAACAAAATACGGTTAATACTTGGACGCAACGACCTTTGTACCTACTACGGTACATAGATTCGATGATCACTGCCATTCGCACGGCTCACGGAACTGACAGAAGATTGTATGAAAACTTGTCAAATAGTTGTACCCCGCTATAGTATTGGGAGCAACTTTTGTGCGCTGTTTTTATGAAACGTAGGTACATGCCTCAGACTAAATACATAAGGACTAGTGTAGCACCCAAATTCACGAACAAAATTTTCTGCCATTTTCTAAGGAAAACGAGCTTAGATTTCATACATATCATATACTAAACTAGCAGTTTTTGTTCGTTTTTTACACCATTCAAGTACACAAAAAGGTGTTTTTACGGAGGGTTTTAAACGACGGACACGATTGTAAACTATGAAACATCGATTCTATAGAGACAGTGTTTATAATCGCATAAGATCGTTGATCATATACTTTGACAGAAAAATAATGTCTTGCGAGGCAGGTCTTTATCTAATTAGTCTGAGGTACATGCAGTCTATGTACCGTAGGTACAATATAATGTCGTTACTTGGACGGCTGAGGGACTATAACTTGTCATGCCTATTACGAGTATATTAAAAAAAGTTTTTGTTCTTTAACTTACCGTTGACAGCGAACTCGATGGGTAGGTAGGGGTGGTAGAGCGGCACGTAAGATGCGTTCCCGTAGTACGGCTCCCCTTTGATGTGAGGTATTTTCACGCCTGGATACAACAGCCATATACAGGCCAACGCCCAGTATAAGCCCTGAAGATAAATGGGATCAATGCCTCATGTCTACGTAATGTCGTGAATTTTAAACGCTCGTTTGGCGCGCATCGAAGCGTTGTTTGTTCGTTTATGTCTTTGAGTCTGGCTTATTAGAAATAGCCCTTTTCTTTTCAGTGTTTGTATAATTTATGCAGGTTTTTTTATTTGTTTAATTAATTTACTTATAAAGTTAGTTATTTATTAAACACTTAGCCATAAGTTTCGTTACATGTTGTAGGGATTACAAGTGACTTTGTGTGACTAGGAATGGGAGAGAAATGAATAATTAAAGTGACTCCAAATTCAAAGTCTAAGGTCATTCACAACCCATATTCGGATCACTGTTGAGCACAGGTACCCTTTCAGGATGGGAGGGGTTAGTTAGCCCACCACGAGACTTTACAAACCTAGATAATTAAGAAAATTCTCAGGTATGTAGATTTCCGCACGATGTTTTCCTTCACCATTTGAGACACGTGATATTTAATTTCATACAACTGAAAACTTGGAGACGCATGCCAAGGATGGGATTAGAACCTACGCCCTCCGAATCGAAAGCGGAGATCATATCTACCGGTCCATCTCGTCAATGAACTTACGCAATTCACAACAGGCGGCAGCAAAGAAGCTGATATAGCGATGCCTATCAAGGGCCCGGCGCTACCTTGCAGTAGGGCGAGCGCCACGCCCGTGCCAGAAGTCAGAGCCCATAGTACACCCATCCATAACGAGCGGACGTTTCCTCTGAAAAGAGTTGCGAGATGGTTTTAAACCCGAGGGCATATCGGCCTTTTTTGTCTAGCTGTGTATCTAAGCGTTTGTCTCTATGTCTAACTGTCGCATCGTATTCGTCGCTTCTAACTTTCATAAGAACTTATGAAAACAATTATGATTATGAGGAATGTCTAGTTTAAAAAAAAAAAAAAAAACATACATACAGCCGAACGTAGAACCTCCTCCTTTTTGGAAGTCGGTTAAAAAGCTAACGTGATCAAATCAGTTCTTAGCTATGGGTAGCTATTTCAGGTGAAGATCCAATAAGCCAATTCGAAGGTTATTTAAACGGTTTAAATTTAGATTCCTATTCGTTGTTGTTTGGTTCAAAAGAAATGGAAATTAAAAATTCAAAATGGCGGATTACATATTTATTCACAATTCCCCAATATGGGTATAAAATGAAAGGGCCAGAGTAGTTCAATATAGAACACTATGAAAAAATTACACTTCACAATCTTTAAAATTAGGTAACAGCACCAAATTGTAAAGATTGTAGGGCGTAAATAATCCAACAGGCAAAGATCAAACTCGAGAACTCGGCCGTGCAGATATTATTATATTTTTAAAAAAGAATATTGGCCTTATCTTTTAAATATGACCAAAATTCACGTTCAACTACCTGAGGCTTACCTAGATTTCATTTCCTCAGTAGGCCAATCACCAAAACCCCAGGGCATTTCAGTTGTTCCCAGGATCAGTCCAAATATAAAGCCGAACAATAACGAGAGGAACATTCCCAGGATGAGACTCTCGAAGCCGCTCCTCACCAGGCTTCGGTCCGCGATGATGGTTCCGAAGGTTATCGACATCACCGGCCCCATCAACGGAGAGACTAGCATGGCGGCTACGATGTTTGAAGCGTTGTTCTCTACCAGACCTAAAGCTGCTAGGGAACTTGAAAAAAAGGTTTTATTTTATTAGTATTTCTTTTTAATAATGTTTTTGCCACATGCTTTAAATTTTTCCATTCCCCTACTAGTCGGAAAAGGCTGTGTTAGGATACGACAATAGTCCAGCGGAAATCGTTGCGCTTTTGATGCTTCTAAAGCTATTGAGATCCTCGTAGGTAGGTATGTCTGCCTTGCAGATATCTATGTAAGATTAAAATCAAATCACCCTCTTGGATAAAAAGGGAATAACGATTATAGAGCAATGTCATTTACGTCAAATATGTCGCCTCATATGTTGTAATCCTTAGATACATTATATTTAGGTGTCAAAGTTGTAATCCCTCAAGGCTATTTCTGTACTGCATTCAATTCGGAATCTGAGAATTCTAGACCCGAAATAGCTTACGACTACTGCTATTGTATATATTGTATGAAGCATTTTATTATCAATCCTATAATATTTCCAATTTAATATCTGTAAAGCATTACCACAGTAGATATAACAAGGCATTACTATTAAAGATCATTTATAACGCTAAAACGCTTTAGTTATTACCGTCATGTTATTTTTCTTTAAGCAACTAAAAACTATGTTTGTCGCTGATATCTTTTTTGCGATTGGTTACTTGATAACTGCTAAAGCGTTAACCTTTTATTTATCCAATCGTCAAATCTACCAAATGTAATATGTCCGAGCGTCGTTTGAGTAAATCCACATTTAGAATCGTGGATTTCTCTACTGTGGTGCAAGTAGTGCAGAATGACCTCAATAATTCATCAATAGTGGCATTGTAAACAAACACGAGTCCGCAGCCGATTTATCGTCGATTAAGATCGATTCCTATTTATTCTAGCCAAGGCTAAACTCTGCCACACAAATACGAACTTGGAAAGGGATCGGTGCCATATCAACCCGAGAGGTTCAGCTGGCCTATTCACTTATTATTCATACCAAATTTACCAACTACCTGTTTTTATAAAATAAAAAATAACAAAAAAGCCATTTATATCAAATGTCTTCACGTTTAATTTTTGTTAGTAAGAAAAATATACTTAATTTATGTTAAAAATAAGTTAAAATTAGTTGGTTAGTATATTGTAATAATATCTGTGAGATTAGAGCCCCTTCTCGGGGCTAGAGGGTAGAGGCCTCATCCTCCCTTTCTTTTGTTTTCATCTACTCCTTTCTTTTATGACGTCGTCAGTCCACCGTTTGTTTGGTCTTCCTACATTCCTTTTGCCTTGTGGTCCTGTCCACCTTGTACATAGTAAGGTCCATCTCTCATCGGCGTAAGGCGTAATCGGCAAAGTTAGTGAATATTAACTATTATATTTAGTGGAAAAAATAGACACACATATCCTACCATAAGTGGGTTTTAGACTACTTCTAGAATGCCAAAATAAAAGTTTATACTATACTAGTGTAAGTTAAGATCGGACGGATCGTGATTTTATAAAGCGTTAGCTTTGAACGGAGGGAAACTGTGTTATATATAAATGTTCGTACTTACTCGGCTGTTATAATTAAAGTGAGATAATCGAATGACAACTCTCCGCCGCCCCGGACGCCGTCGACGACTTGTTTCACTGTCAGCTTCGAACGAATCGATTCTACGAAGCTACGCCAACGGTTTGCGTCTTCATTTTTGTTTCTGTGTAGGTTTATAGTTGGATTAGTGATCAGTTCAATGTAACATGTATATTATAAGTAGAAAAGCTTGCTTGTGAAAGGAGAAACCCAGTCTCCATACTGACCCGGGCCCAATTTATAGAAATGATACACAGCTGAAAATTGCCCATAAATTAGGACAATTAGGGAGAACTCATAAGGCCAATTTTCAAAGAAATATTTATTTGCCTAATTAGTCAAATTACTTTGTTTCATGTGGGCAATAATTCGTATCCCTTTGACGTAAAATTAATTGCATTATCTGTGTCTAACTGACAGGCGACAGTTTTAATAAGGATTTGACACTAAGTTGACATATTTAATATAGTTATGCTTTTATCTTACATTGACAGCCCGCATTTGCAAAGACAACTGACAATCAGTGAAATACACAAAGAGGATGTGGAAGTCACTACGATCGGTGTGAAAATAATGAACTCTGACAATGCTCCCTGTTGGCGAATATTATTTAGGCAAATATTTTAATGGAGTAACTTAGTAAAATATGCAAGAGTTTTAGAACATTATTAATTCCTGTATCGTTCTGATAAGTGGGCCCAATTGGGGGCATCTCCATTGCTTCGTTGGTCTAGCCGCTATGTGGCTTTGGATTACAACATCCTGCTTTTCTTTCTTTCTTTACTGTACGAGAGCAGAGCGAATTGACAGATATCCGAGTAATAAAAAGTCGGCGGTTTAGAGACGACTTGATCGAAATCAAGGCTGTCTTGAAAAAATCGGTACGTATAGCGATGTGGATGTTCCATTCTTATTATCTTATGTAAAAAATGATATTATTTTCTGGAAATAGCTTAATTTCCCCCATTTATTATTCATAAAAGTATAATCAAACAATTAATCATATATTCATGTTATTCCTTTGACTTATTTAACTTTGCCCTTGATGACCTTTAGCATAACGTGAATATCATTACCACAAATTTCTTAGCAATTAACCTTGAGTTATTTTATGAAACTTAATTAGTTATTTTTACCTAAAACTAAGTAATACTACTTTACTTACAGCATGAGATCATCGCCATCCTCTGCAACGCCTATAGCTGAGTGTACCACGTTACAGGGCAAAACACTGTAAAAATATTTCCGAAATTAAATTAAATACATTCTTCATGAATGTACACGAGCGAAGGTTTCACCCGCGTAGATACCGTTCCCGTATACGGGGATAAAATATAGCCTATCGGCTATCATCATCATCATCTGCCTGTATCTTTTCACTGCTGGACATAGGCCTTTCCGAGAGCGCGCAACCACACACGATCCTCCGCCTTCCTCATCCAGCCTCTTCCCACTCATTACCTTCTTAATGTCGTCGGACCAACTGGCTGGAGGGCGTCCTACACTGCGTTTGTATGTACGTGATCTCCAGTCCGGAACACGTCTGCTTCAGTGGCCTAGGAGACTCACAAATAATGTGGCTTTCAAGTAATATAATAATTTTTAAAATTCTGTATCCAGAGATTACCCCCTACAATACCACATAGTTTAATTCTATAAAATACTAAAGTTAAAGTATAAATATAGGGTCAAAAAGTGCGTCCACAAATGCAACCTTATTAGTATCTTTTCAATGGATTACTTATCAAGAAAATGTATCGTTGTTTCTCACCTGACGATGGATTTATTGCAGACCCCAATGCCCAGTTGAGTGAGACAATGGAGCATGGTCTCGCATCGGTCCCCCGTAGGCAGCGGGAACTCCACCTCATAGTAATTCCCTAGCTTGTCGCTCACCCATACCACGGGCTCCACGTTTAGTTTGCGTAGCAGTTCTTGTAAAATCTGTCAATCAAATTTGACATTATAAAGGCGAAAGTTAGTGCGTTTGTATGTTTGTTACTGCTTTACACTGCAATTAATGATGCAATGAATAATGAGTTACGAAGAATGGAATAAAAATTCAGACGCTAAAGCCCCGTTGACTGAGATAATGAGTTACGAAGAATGGAATAAAAATACTTTTAAAATATGTGCTACGATTTATCGTAGATGTTCGTAGTACTCGTACCTACGTGAACATTAAATAATGATTTAATAAAAAAAAAAGTTGGATTTTTCTAGTGTTTAGAAACATCTTCTATTATTTCTGATTTAAATAATTAGTTATTTTATTCTTTGTTTTTTTTTTATAATTTTGTTCAATTGTTGGTTATATAAAGTAATCTATATTAATATCACAAAGAGGTAAACTTCTCTGGATCTACTGAATCGATTTAAAAATCCTCTTACCACTAGAAAGCGATGATAATTGTTAATGTCACAGGCTATATTTTATCCCCGTATTCTTACGGGAAGGGGAACTATGTGGGTGAAACCGTAAGGCGTCCGTTCATCATAAAGTTTTTTTATAAGTAAAATCAAAATTGTGTCACATTTATTTCCTTAGTTCCACAGAATAAACTATAATCCAGAATCAGTCTTTACAAGCAGCATGGTGAAGGCGGTGAAACCCATAAAAAACAAACGGCTCCCGTCTCATTGAAATCCGCATATAGAAACTTTTTTCATACTCGTAATTTCTATTTCAAAATTTAACACTAACAACAACTACGTAAATTAATATAATAATCAATAAAAAATACTGCATCTTATTTCTTTAGTTTTTGTGATCAGTTTTTAAAATATTTACAAACATAAGAAGCCATTTTTCTTGAATAATATTAAAACTACTGATGCGACGCTTCGTGTAGTACTGACTCGAGAATGTATTTGTTTTTCAATTTTGTATTTGGTATGGCTACGACACCGTCGTGTTCCGTGCGCTATTCCTGCCTATTATTGTTAATCTGTGCTTAGTTCACAAAAATTGATATGTTTTATGAGCTGTGATATCCATTCGTTTTACGTTTCTCAATAAGTCACCCAAATGGGGATGATGACTAGGTTTGAATATATTGATTTTTATGATACATTCGGGTAAATAAGGTCAATGTTAACTAATTTATACATAAAAAGCAAAGATTGACTGGATATTTGCAAAATAAATAAGATTAAAAAATTTCAAAATCTACTAAAAATATTTTATCGTAATTAGATGAAAATTCATAGTTCCTTACATTAAATGTGACATTTTTTAATATTTGAACTATAAACATAAACGCAGAAATAACAAAGATATTAGTAATTTTGTTTAAACGCCCATACAAATCTAACGATCATTAATTGCCTACGACGTCATAAGTTCGTACTATTTTGTATGGGTCGTTTTTCAGGGATCCGCGGCAGCGCCGCAAATCTGACCCTTTAAATCCCTGTAGCTTAATTTATACACAGTTTAAAAAACTGTCATCATCCCTTTCGCTTCCAAAAAAAGAGCCTTATCACTTCAATACTCACGCTTTCCATGGTAATGAATTCGTCGTCTTCATTTATATTTTCCAAAGTCGGATTGTAATTCTCGCCGTATACGCTCTGTGTTAAATGTATGGGTATACTTCTCGACTTTTTATTGCGCAATTCCACTTGTAAATAGCATTTCTTCGCGTTAGAATCCTCTATCGGCAATATTTCTTTCGGTTTGCCGAATCTAAGTACGTGTTCGTAGTTGCTAGAGGGAATATGCACGATAAAAATGACTCCGGACGGCATCTTTGCCTCGACGTTGAAATTTATCTGACACGGGGACTCGAGTGTTGAGTTTCATGAGTTATTGTTAATTAAATTGTATAGTGATTAAGCGGACTCTAATTAACCTTCACTTTATGGTGTTGTTGACAATAAGAATTGTTTTATGTTCAAATTCAATGTATTTTTAGAGTTTCAACGTACGTACAAAAGCGGAACCCTTATATGATCACTCGCGTGTCCGTCCGTCTTTCTGTCACAATTTAATGTATGATAAATAATAATTATGATGAAGCGAATATATTATCCCAGTGGGATATTAAATTTGATTCGTGTATCTGGTCTAATCATCATTAACAACCTTTATCCGTCTAACAGTTGAGCACAAGTCTCCTTTCAGAATGAGAGGGGTTAGGCTAATAGTCCACCACGCTGGCCCAATGTAGATTGGCAGACTTCGCACTCTTAGAGAAATAAGAAAAGTTTCAGGAATGCAGGTTTACTCACGATGATTTTCCTTCACCGTTTTGAGACACGTGATATTTAATTTCTTAAAATGCACATAACTGAAGTTCGAGGTTTATGCCCCGGACCGGATTAAAACCTACTCCCTTCGAAAAGAAGGCAGACAGGCAGTCGTAACCACTGGGCTATCATGGCTCTCTTCGCCGTTTGAGAAACGTGATATTTAATTTCTTAAAATGCACTTAACTGAAGTTGGAGGTATATACCCTGGACCGTATTCGAACCCAAATAGAAGGCAGAGGTCGTAACCACTGGGCTATCACGGCTGTATATTTGCTATATTTGGTTAATACTCGAGTATCGTTTATTGGTATCGATACAAAATAAACATATGTAGGTAGGTACTTATATTTTCTATCGTTCAAAAACAATAATAGGTACGTAGAATCTGTATTACTTTATTCACACCTTATGTCTAGCATGTACTACCTATATCGATGCATGATAAAGTTGAAGTTGAAGAATTTGTGTGTAAGGTGTGAAACTGTGTAAGTGTGTAAGTATGTTTGTTCCTCCTTTACGCTGCGGCTACTGAAGCGATTTGGCTGAAATTTGGAATGGAAATCGATTTTACTCTGGATTAACACATAGGCTACTTTTCATCCCGGAAAAATCCATGTTACCCGCGGGATTTGTGAAAAACTGAAGTCCACGCGGACGAAGTCGCGGGCGTCTGCTAGTATATTATAAAATAGAAAGTATATAATAAAGTAATGTAAGAAAGTATGTTTGTCTACAATGGGTAGGGGTATGGTAGGGGTAGGCTAGGGGTAGGGAGGGGTAGGGTAGAGGTAGGTTAGCGGTAGGGTCAAATAAGTCAAAGCAAAGCTTGACCGGGTGCGCTATTAGGTATATATTATGTTTATTGAGGTCTACTTATTATTAAATCGTTCAAAATACAACAAATGCATTCCCAAGTATTCGTTCACACGACGGCATTTTTAAAACACGGCGGTTTTTATCGAGCAGTGTTGCATTTTCAATTTTGCGCATTGGAAATAGACCTTAATTAAACTTCATACTAGAATGTGAATAAGGGCTAAGTACCTAACTTTTTTTTTTTTTTTTATTCTTTACAAGTTAGCCCTTGACTGCAATCTCACCTGATGATTGATGACCAGCCAGACCTGGACCAATTAAGAAAACCTCAATCGGCCCAGCCGGGGATCGAACCCAGGACCTCCGTCTTGTAAATCCACCGCGCATACCACTGCGCCACGGAGGTCGTCAAAACCTAACTAGATCGCAATGCGATATTTCAGGATACCAACCTAAACTTGCACGTGTTAGCCGTTTGCTATTTATAAAGACGTCATTGAGAAGTTCCCCGATGACGTCAATAACTAGTTATTAATAATGTTAGGGGCATGTTAGATAGAGCGTTCACATCCGTACACAAGGGAAACTTCTTTAATAAAGCTATAGAAGTTATAAATCAGGGTTGCCACCGCCAGCTAACCCGGTCAAGTAAGCATAAATAATAAAGAGGTCAATCTCGGAATGAGAGATAATTAGAGATTAAACGAACTTACCTGTAAGTGAAGTTCTATCCTAATTATGCGAAGGCTTCTTCCGAAGAGATTAGCAAAGAGACACATGTAGTAACGCGCAGCGCAAGCCATTTCACACTATTTTGAGAGTAATCGTTGGTTTTTATTTTAAATTTTTTTTAAAGGGTAGTTTTGTTTATCTCAGTCCCGCGCTCGAAAGGTTTGTCATTTAGTTTAGAGATGTTCCCGTTAACCTTTCATATTTTACGATTAATAGGGTTATAGACTTGAAAGGAAAGGGCGGGTGGGTTGCTAATCTCTTCGGAAGAAGCCTTCGCATAATTAGGATAGAACTTCACTTACAGGTAAGTTCGTTTAATCTCTAATTATACTCAGGCTTCTTCCTCGAGATTAGCAAAGAGACACATGTAGACTTTTAGAGATATCACTCGTAAAATATGAACCAGTAAAACCATGGACACAATAGTGTAGATTGATTTAACAGCATATTTTAGTGGACGCACCACTATAAGTTTTATATTACTTTCTTTTGGCCTATGATTATGTATTAGTTTTATATAGTAAACTTAAAGCAGCGTACATTGTCGTGGAATTATACATAATTGCTTTACTGTTTGTTTACTAACTGTTTGTTTCCGAATTGATCGGCCTATTATAAAACTTAGCAAAAAATTTGAGAGCTAGAGCTCCAACCTGCAGTCTTTCTAATAAGGTCTATATTCCTCCAGCCTGTAAGCAGCAAATGTGGCAGCATGCCTGATGCTATGCGCAGTGACCGATGAAATATCAGTTCCGCTTAAGCCTTTTCCGCTTAAGTATTTTTAATCCTTCTACACAAAGTCTGAGTTCCGATAAGCTTAATTGTTTTTTTTTTTTTTTTTCTTTTTAATTTACACGTAGGCTATTTTAATTAATATTTAGCGATTTTCTTATTTTGAGAAAACGTTCTTTTTGCAATTTTTTTTTTTTTTTTTTTTATTTTTTTTTTTTTTTTTATTTTGAGATATTATGCGAGGAGAGCTTTTCCAGCACAAAATTTCTGGACGCTCATTATAAAATCAATAAGGGCTGTGTTGTTCCAAACTTTGATATTTTTAATAAATCGGTTATTTTAATTTTAATTTGACTTGAATGTTTTTCAATGTTCTCAATATAACATAGATAAAATTTGTACTCTATTTTTTCTAGGGATAAATTTTCATTGGGATACCATTTTGCTAAATAATTCAAAACCACAGAGGGGTCCCAAGTTTGATTACACATTGGTAGAGAAGGTCTTGAAACACAACATTGAAGAAACGTTTCAGTAGATCGTTGTCAGACAAATTAAAAATTAAATTTTAAGCTAATTAAATTTTAAGCTAAGAAGAATTTTTTAAAATTAAATTTTAAGCTAAGAAGCCAAAGTACCATATTGTGCACCCTCATTGAACAATTGCGTTAAAAAACTAATAATATATGGTATTGATGGTTCGTATAACTTCAAGTTATTCTTCTTTCAATAACTGAACCGATTTTTGTAGCACCCTTCATACTGTTTACTATGAGTTTTCCGAGAGCGAACCAAGTATGATGTCCAAAAATAATAAAGGAAATTCGTTCATCAGCATCGCCGCCCAGATAATACTCCTGTCACCAGGGTAATCTGCGAGCGCATGTGTTATTAGATAAAATTAAGTTTTCATTTGTCTTTAATAGTAAGGGATTTTTTTTTTTTTTTAAGGGGGTTGTGTGGGCCACCTTTGTACAACCATTATATCAACCAGCCTTATCTGAAATATTTTTTCGCAGTGATTTTAATATCATGGTAATCCCTGGTAAACGCATAAAAGTAAAACAAATGACCAAGAAACTGTAAATGCGTTAATTTCATACGCATACGTCCATATATCTAGATATGAACGTAAATACGTATGAATGCCGCGATAAGTTTTATAAAGTTAATATGGCGGCTGCGTTCATCTTCACTCCATGGGCCACTAGCCTTTTGGGCCCCACATGTTCTTCCCCACCCCGTTGTTGAGTCATCAGAAAAAATTTCCAGTCTGAACTTTGATTTTTCAAGAGCGTTTTACGATAGGGTGTTTCCACCATTCTAAATCTGATTTTAAGTTATCTGGAACGTTCATGAAATTTTCATAATTTTGTGTATCTTCCAAATTGAAGTACTTGCATCGTTAAAAAAGCTTGGTATAAAACTAGCCACATTCAACTACTGGAGAAGTTGATACTAAAGACCCTTAAAATTGGCGAAATCTCTGATTTTACAACGCTTCAAGGACAAAAATATTTTGTGTTCTTGTAAAGAAACCTGAAATTTTTTCGAGTCTAAGATGTATCCTAAAAACTTGCATTTTATTTGAAAGATTAGGATTAGTTTTCTCCTTGTTCCCAAAGCTTCAAGAAGTATAGTGGTTTTTTTTTTTTTTTTTATTATTATTTATTAAAGTTATATTAAAGTTCTTGTCACATTCGTAATGATTCTGGCCAATAAGCATCATATCGTCCAAATAAATAGTTGACAAATAACCACACATTAGAAATAATTTTACAACAGGCTTCATGACTTTCGTGAACACGAAAGGAGCTGCGTTTAACCCAAAAGGTAAAACATTATATTCATAAGTATCGTGGTCCTCAAATTAAAATCTAAGATGTCATCTTAGATCATTTTCTATCATCTGTATGAACAATGAACATTAATTTAAAAGTATGAGTCTTTTAAGTCCAAACTCAAGTAGCAGTCCTTTGAAGTGCAGTTCTTAAATCTTCCAACTTAAAGTATGAAGTTTTAATGATTATAAGATAAGTATAAAACACATCTTCTCGTTGGGTATCAGAAAAATCGGCGATTAAAATTGATACGACTTGATGTTTACACGCCGAAATAGCTCCTAGAGATAATATAATGATTTACTACAATGAATAGATTCCTGGAAGTAAGTTTTTTTTTTTTTTTTTGGTTTTTGAATATTTACGAACCGCAGGTAACATTGATTGGGTAACAGGACTTGTAAAAAGATTTTTATAACCCTTAATGTAAGACAGTACCAATGAATCATTTGCGATCATGGACCACTCATTGTAAAATGAGGAAAGACAACCAGCCAGCTTTACCCTACGTATCTAGCGACGAGTGTGGCATGATCTCCGCTGCTGATGCTGTGACTGCTTTGAGGAGGTACTTGACCGACTGCGCAACGAGGTGGTTGCAGGCTCCTTCGTCTTCGGAGTCTGAGGTACCAGCTGCCTGCGATTCGGTCCCGGATTCTTCCAGTTTTTTGAAGAATTGGACCCGCGATAGCGTGATTTGTATTAATTTGGCTCCTGATTTTAGCTTAGCGGATTTCAGGGTTTCGGGTAAATTCTCTCCAAAAAGAAACTTATGCAACTGACAACTTTGATGTTATGCAACTGTTTCTACAACATTCTTTTTTTTTTTTTTTTTTTACCGAACAAGAGAAAATTTCTCCTGGTTATCGAATCAGCACGTTGACAGTCACCAGTCACATATTATGCAAACCGCATCCATCAGGAGCGTTCGTAAAGGAGTATTTTTCTTTAAAATCTTTGCATAACTTCTTGTCCAAGCCACCGTTGCAGTGCTCTGGTCTAACAGACAATTCTTTATGTATGATTTTTCTACATTTCTTTTCATTAGTAGGTACAATGCCTAGACTTTGTAACAACTCATCGTACAGAGATGGTTCTGTTGTTGCTGTGATTGCTGTGGATGATTCATCCGTTGGATGTGCAGAGCCTGCTAACAGTACCGTACTAGCATCTGGTTGTTCAGATAACTGCGCTATACGTACGTACGTTTATAAAGGTTAAATAAAAAACAATATATGAAATACAACAGCATTTTAAAAAAATGTATTTATCAGTCTAAACAACTACAAAGTACTAAGTACATAGTTAATCGAAAAAATAAATGTAAAGCTAGTTGGGAACTAATAAATGATAATTTAGGGAAGACGATAGAGCCTGATGATATTTCTTTTATAAAAACTAATACAGGGACATATAATGATCCTACTGAACTTTGTGAATTATTTAATGACTATTTTATAAATTTAAACGAAATGACTACTTTGAATAAAAATATTAGTAAATCATATTGTTATCCACCTAATACTCATTCAATTTTTATAAGCCCGACGGATGCTTATGAAGTTCTAGGTATTATCAAATCTCTCAACAACACCAAAGCTGTTGGCTATGACGAGATAAGAACAGACATAATTAAACATTGTGCCAATTACTTATGTGGACCACTAGCTGACATAATAAATAAATCATTTGAGCAAGGGACATTTCCAAATAAGCTAAAGATTTCTATTATCAAACCTTTATTTAAAAAAAATGATCGTTATGACATAAATAACTACAGGCCTATAACTTTGGTACCTATTTTAGCAAAAATATTTGAAAAAGTAATGTTTAAGCGACTAAAAAACTTTTTTGACGCCAATAATTTATTAATTCAAGAACAATTCGGATTTCGTAATAATAGTTCCACTACTGAGGCTTGTTTTTATCTAAATAAAATTATTAATGATAGCCTCAATGACAAAATACCTATTACTGCTATTTTTCTAGACATGACCAAGGCGTTTGACTTCGTTAATCACAATATCTTATTAAATAAATTAGAAAGATATGGTATAAGGGGAACAGCTCATCAATGGGTAAAATCATATCTAAATGGTAGGACTGTATGTACACAAATTAGCAAACTAGAAAATAATATTAAGATGATTTATAATTCAACATACAAATATAATAAAAAGGGAGTACCGCAGGGCAGCATTCTAGGACCATTTCTTTTCTTGGCCTACATAAACGATATCACGGCGGCAACAAGTCACCCGTGCGTATTGTTTGCAGATGATACAACCATATTAGTGAGATGTCATAATGTTAATAGGTATGAACAAGAAATAAACGACGTATTACAAAAAATAATAACTTGGCTAAATGAAAATAACTTGCAGGTTAATATAAATAAAACGAAAATTATGCAATTTAATTATTATAATTCAAAAACAGTGCCAGTTGATGTTAAATATAATGATATTAAAATAGGAGAAGATGACACAATGAAATTTTTAGGATTAGTTTATGACAAAACAATGAATTGGAAATCTCATATTGACTACATTTGCACAAAATTGGCCAAATTTGTTTATGCGCTCAGACGTCTTACGCAGACTATTTCCATCGATGCAGCTTTAAGTGCATATCACGGACATGTATCGTCTGTGCTGTCATACGGTTTAATACTCTGGGGTAACTCTGTAGACTTTATTAGAGCATTCCGACTTCAAAAAAAATGCATTCGAGCTATGTGTAAAGCAGGGCCATTAGATAGCTGTAAACCTCTTTTTAAGCAATTGAACATTCTTCCACTGCCTTGTATGTACATACGAGATGTTTGTATTTTTGTTAAGCGCCATCCAAAATATTTTCAGCGAAGAGGTGAAGGCACTGTCAATAAGTCGGTCAGACACGGTAACAAGTTGGTGCTATCAAAAGTATGTACTGGTAGTTATATGAAAAGTGCATACTGTATGGCTGTAAAAATATTTAATAAATTACCAGATGACATTCAAAAATTAAGCTTGCCCCATTTTAAAATAAAATTAAATAAATGGCTTATTGATAAGGGCTACTACGACATTAAGGAATATTTGACTTAATTTTTAATGACATACTCGTACTTACTTTTAATTCCAATTATTGTATTATATTGTAATTGTAACTTTTTCTTTTCTTTTTTTTTTTCATTTAATTTGAAGACTATTTGTGTTATTTTTATTTTATAATTTTATTTAATTTAATTTAGTTATTGTGACTGATTGTATTTATATTTTTCTTAATTTTATTTCACTGTTTGTATTTTTTTCTTTTTCACCATGTATTTGCACACTATTAATTTGGTTGAATACTGTAAGGAACGGTAATTCTTGCAAATAAACGATATTATTATTATTATTATTATTATTATTATTATAGATGCCGGCGTTAATTGTTCTTCCGACTCAGGTTGCAATGACACTACAATGGTAGAAGGCACGGAAGGTGTCCTTATTTCACACGCTGTGCTGGGACCAGGTTTTGCCACATCCTCATTTTGCAGATCAATATGCTACTCAACATTCGTTTGCATGTCGGCATCCGGTTAGCAAGAGAGGCATAGCCTCAAGTAAATAAGTAGAAAGAAGCAGTCCCTAATCAGTATGATACGTACTGCCCGCTCACTACATAGAAAATGCCATGAAAAAGTTTCAATGTACTGTCCGAAAAGTCATGTTTTATTTTAATCTCAGTTGCTTAATAGTCCAATGGAATAAAAGCTGAACTGTGTAGTAAGTAAGAGTCAGTCCCAATGTTTGTACAAAACAAGTACTGCCCGCAAACTTTTATAGGCCCGCTATGGGTAGGTTTAAAATAAGTAGAAAGAGGCAGTCCCTAATCAGTATGATACGTACTGCCCGCTCACTACACAGAAAATACCATGAAACAGTCCCAATGTACTATACGAAACGTCATGTTTTGTTTTAATCTCAGTTGTGTAATAAATAGTCCATGCGAATAATCGTTAGATAGTAAGTAAGAGACAGTCCCAATGTTTTTACAAAACAAGTACTGCCCGCAAACTTATAAAGATCCGCTATCGGTGGGTTTAAAATAAGTAGAAAGAGGCAATCCCTTATCAGTATGATACGTACTGCCCGCTCACTACATAGAAAATACCATGAAATAGTCCTAATGTACTGTACGAAACGTAATGTTTTGTTTTAATTTCAGTTGTGTAATAAATAGTCCATGCGAATAATCGTTAGATAGTAAGTAAGAGACAGTCCCAATGTTTTTACAAAACAAGTACTGCCCGCAAACTTATGAAGATCCGCTATCGGTGGGTTTAAAATAAGTAGAAAGAGGCAGTCCCTAATCAGTATGACACGTACTGCCCGCTCACTACATAGAAAATACCATGAAACAGTCCCAATGTACTGTCCGAAACGTCATGTTTTGTTTTAATCTCAGTTGTGTAATAGTCCATGCGAATAATCGCTAAATAGTAAATAAGAGACAGTCCCAATGTTTTTACAAAACAAGTACTGCCCGCAAACTTACAAAGATCGGCTATGAGTAAGTATAAGTGATAATATAATGCCGAACATAAATTGTTAACCTACCTAAGGTAGGTAGTTTAGGCAGCATCGACCACAATCTAAATTGTATTGTATTTTGAACACTCAGTGTAAGTAACTATTTACTATCCTACCTTGTTCACTCGGTGATCGTGGAGATGCAGGCGGCAACGACGTCGATGATGACTCACTGATATCACTTCGATAATAACGTCTTCCGCATCGTATTTTCTTTCTAATTTTTTCTCATATGCTCAAAATCGTTGTCACGTTTTAATTTTGGCATTGTTATACCTTTATTAACACTTTTAATCAGAAAAAAAGACTATCGTACCGATATAATAATTTTAGTCGCGAGCGCGTGTATGAAACGGCGAAGCACTAAAAAGCGAATGACAAACCTTTCGAGCGCGGGACTGAGATAAACAAAACTACCCTTTAAAAAAAATTTAAAATAAAAACCAACGATTACTCTCAAAATAGTGTGAAATGGCTTGCGCTGCGCGTTACTACATGTGTCTCTTTGCTAATCTCGAGGAAGAAGCCTGAGTATAATAAGCTTTAAACTCCTATACTTTACACCTTTATTTTAGAGTAATAAAAGTTTTAATAATTGTTACCTCATAACTTCGTCAATTACTAACCAATTTTAAAAAATATTTTTTGTTGGAAAGAGTAAGTATACTTCCAGATTGGTCCTATTTCATTTTCATGAAAACCGGTTTTGTAATTTTGTGTTAAAATCATCATCATCAAGCAGCGAGCCGCAGGGATTCTCTGGATCCAGGTGGCTCAGGATCGTGGTGTTTGGAAGTCTCTACAGAAGGCCCATGTCCTGCAGTGGACGTCCATGGGCTGATGTGATGATATCTAATGATAGATAGATATTCTTTATTTGCACATCACAAAGACAAATACAAGTGAAATAAAAACATATTAAGAAGAGATCAGCATACAAAAGGCGGCCTTATCGCTAAGTAGCGAATTCTTCCAGGCAACCTTCGGTTCAGGAAAGCTTAAGGACATCAGCAGGTGGCGTAAAACAAAAATAACCATAGTATTAGTAATAACACACATACAATACAAAAAACACATACAATATACATACAAATAATTTATTTACATCCTAATACATAAACATATTACACAAATACCTACAATAATGATGATATGATAGACTTCATAGCTATAAAAACATACATAATCGTACAGCAGATCATAACTGATCATACCTCCTCCTTTTTTGGAAAATGGGTAAATACTGTGTGCACTGTAGAGACAGCCCTAGTAACTACTAACTTGTTTACACACTTATAACAGTAGAGAGTAGACGGTAACAAAGTGATTAGTTGCTTGCCTGTTGATAGGATTTCAATCAAACATACCTTTTAACCTTAGTTGAGTCAATTTATAACCGTAATTAAAGAAAAATAATGAAGAGAGCCGTAATAGCCCAGTGGATATGACCTCTGCCTCCGATTCCGGAGGGTGTGGGTTCGAATCCAATCCGGGGCATGCACCTCCAACTTTTCAGTTCTGTGCATTTTAAGAAATGAAATATCACTTGTCTCAAACGGTAAAGGTAAAAAAAATTCGTGAGGAAATCTGCATACCAGAGAATTTTCTTAATTCTCTGCGTGTGTGAAGTCTTCCAATTAGTGAGCCGAATATGGGTTGATAACGAATGGAGAGACGTAATGGAGAGACTTCTGCCTTCGATTCGGAGGGACTTTTCAGTTAATTAAATGAGCATTTTAAGAAATTAAATATTACGAGTCGTGAACGGTGAAGGAAAAACATCGTGAGAAAACCTGCATACCTGAGAATTCTCTTAATACTCTACGTGTGTGCAGTCTGCCAATCCGCATTGGAAAAGCGTGGTGGATTTTAGCCTAACTTTTTTCATTCTGAGAGGAGACTCGTGCTCAACAGTGAGCCGAATATGGGTTGTTAATGATGACTCTCCAAAAGCATAATTATTATAGTTAGTACGAGTATAATTATAGATAATAAGTACCTATTAATGATGCTCGATCGACCTTGTAGGCCGACATACCTCGTTAGCTACCTCGGTGGTCCAAGGGTTGGCCTAGCTGGTTTCGTATCGCGACGTCCTTGGTTCGAATCCTGGGTCGAGCTTTTCTTTCTTCTAAGAAATTTTCAGCCCGGACTTGTGAATTTTGTGGTGTTACTTGGGAATTTGGTGGTGTTACGTGGGAATTAGGTGGCATTACATCCCATTGACTCGGAGAGCACATTAAGCCGTATGTCCTGGTCATTAAATCAAATCAAATCAAATCAAAAATCATTTATTTCAAGTAGGCTCAGTTTACAAGCACTTTTGACACGTCAGTTGACTATTTGTAAAGATTCTACCACCGGTTCGGAAGGCAGGTTCTGCTGAGAAGATACCGGCAAGAAACTCAACAGTTGCTCTTTTGTCCTTTATGTAATTAACATCCGATATTGACCGTAAATTTAACATTGTCACCTTATTTCCGCCAACCCGCATTTTAGCGGCGTGGTGGGTCAAAGCTCCATATCCCTTTCTTCTTTAAGGAGGGAGGCCTGGCCCTGTAATGTACCTTTAAAATAGGCTGATAATGAGGCGGCCATGATGTTTGTGGATAGTTTAAACAGTCGGTGCTCGGGTTATAAGTTCAAACGGCTTCCAAATGCCGACGTGAACTGAATTATTTTGTAATTGGATCCGTTGTTAAGGGCGGATTGGTGTCATGAACTAGATTTTAGAACACAAACAGAACACTGTTAAAGAACTGAAGCTAATAGCTCCGCGGTTGAGGGACTATACACCGTGGTCGTGAGTTCGATTCCCCCTCAACGTATGCGGGTCGATCTACGACAGTGCACTTCATAGATGCGTAAACGCAATGCATACCCTGAGGAATTATGTACAATTTCAGCTGGTCTATTCACTATTTTGGCCTTATCATGATCAATCTATTGAAGTGGACAACAAAGTGTACATACTCGTAGTATATGATATATGAAAGTAAGCATACAGAGTAGCTTGTGTTATGGGTACTAAGATAGTTGATATTATAATATGCATATACATTTATATTTTACATATATGTATAAATGTATATGCATATTATAATATCAACACACAAATATTTTCCACCCATGCTCATCACACAAATATTTTCCAGTTGTGGGAATCGAACCCACGGCCGCGGATGCAGAAAGCAGGGTCACTATCCACTGCGCCACGGGGCCGTCAAATTATGTGGATGACATTTTGTCAATTGATTTGTTTTTTATTTTGACGGGTTGATAATAAATACCATAATAGGAAATAGGTCCACGGGTCACTTTTCAAAAGCATGATAGATTAAAAACGTTCGGAACCCTCGTCACGCGAGTTCATCTCGCACTTGTCCGGTTTTTTAACTATTTAAAATTATTCACGCTAACTTAGAAGTTGAATTGTTTTACTGCTTCAAGGTAACTGATCGTGTGTTGGTCGCTATGTGCATGACAGCAGATCACGACTAACACACGATCAGTTTTAACGGACGTCAAGCCGTTTGCGCTGCAGGCACGTGGACTTCTTGGATGGTGGGTGGCTATCACAAGAGATCGGTTTTTCAGGTATTCCATTGGTATATTTCTATACCTACTCACTTCTAGCACATTTTTTTGCACAACAATAATTGAAAGGCAGAAGAATATGGGTCAGGTTGGAAGACATGGCTAATATTGTTTTTTTTTATTCGATCGATGTTCCGTTTGACATCGAGGCCATTAGAATGATTGGCTTGCTGTGAATATTCGCTGTTGACCTATTGCATAATGTAAGAGCCTGTACCAGACCAGACCAGCTTGACCTTCGTCTATACCTACTAAAATTATAAAGAGGTAAGTTTGTGGTATTGTAGGAGTAATCTCTGGATCTACTAAACCGATTTTTAAAATTCTTATACCACTAGAAAGTCATGTTATTAAGTGTCATCGGCATCGATATCCTATTAAAAATAGGATGCACAATCAGCGACCAAATGACTCAATGAGTGCCAAACATAACTTCTTGGCACTCAATTCAAGAAGTCTCATTTGCAAATTCAAAACTCAATCCAAAGACAACGTCTTTTCCAATGACTGCTAAAATAACCAAACCGGTAGCACTTTCCCAAAAGCTCTTCCATAAAGAGCCATACTGCTTTATAAAATGTAGTAAGTAACATAATAAATCTATCACACCATAACTGATGATTTCATCTGAGTGTTCTATTTGTCTATGTTGCCGCGCTTCACTGGGCCACAGCCTTCAACGGTGTAGTTACTCATTTTGTCAATAACCAACATCGTGGGAAATCAAACATCTGCATCTTACCGATTTAATACAAAAGCAAACACAAACGTACCGCCTTTGCCTGTCTCGATCAACCAAGTCATCGCAGGTACTAATGTAGCTATTTTAAACTCAACAAGATAGATGTAAAGATTCATTGGCTAGTTATATTGACAGAGTTGTTCACGTGGATCGGGATTCAAGAATCCCCAAAGGGGGTGTAAGGGAGGGGGGGACAAAACACAAGCGCCGCGCAGTCGTGTAGGGCGCGCTTTGCGCCGGGCGGGCGGGCGGCGATCCAGTCGCGGCGAAACCTGCCGCTAGCGCGAACCCCGCGACCTCTCGCGATCGATACAGACTACAAAAAAAAATATAAATCAAATAATACCCCCGTAAAAGATTAAAGATAAACACTACCCCATAATAACATTGAAGTTAGTAAAACCTTGTATTTTGACCGCGAATTTGATGTTCGTGCTGCCAAAGTCAACACCATGAACATGGCCACCATAGCAAACACATGATCGACAGTCACGAACGTTGGTCGTGAGTTATTCCCCGTTCAATTATTTATGCCCGTGTGTCTGTATGTAAACGTGTTTTAGTCACATTACGTAAATGCCCGCAAGCGTCCCAAAATCAATATATTATTCATTAATTACCCATTTAACGGAGGTTTGTATGCGAAATATTTTAGACACGTTTTGCGGATTTTCCCAAAACAAATGTGCGCCGAATTCTGCGGTTTGCGTAAGTTTTGAATTAAATGTTACTGTTATTGAATGCCTTGATACTCTGCTACTATTTACGTGAACGAAAAAATATATGGATTTCTATTTTACGATGTTTTTGGGCTCTAAAAAACAGAGACGTGAGTGACAAAAATGTCATTATATAACACACCAGTCACTATCCTTGTTATGACGTAACTGTATCGCCGCTAACATGAATGTTTTTGGCACATTTTAATAACAAATACGTAGACTGATATCATTTTGCACTTTTATCTCAAGTTTTGATACATATAAGTACAAAACAGCACCGCTCGTAGAGGCACCGAGATCGCAAAAGCTGCATAATTGATATAATATTATGCACCCTTTTACATATTTTAGATAGGAGTTCGTTCATTCGTATTATATATATATTAAAAATAGTATTTTGTCTGTTATTTTCTATAAATTTCGCCTTGAATATAAAATTTGAAATACAAATGATAATATTAATTTTAAAAAATCTTAGATTATATTAATACGGCAAGTTTTTAAATAGTTATATATATATGACATTGTGTATCTACTACTACCTTATTGAATAACTAATAGTGTTAATTTTTGTTTAAGAGAGAAATCATATGAAATTAAACTGCTTTAGGAAATAGTTTTAGCTCTTTTTTGTTTGTAAAATACCTAAGTGTTATAAAATTAATTAAATTGGCAATTAGCTTTACTCACACATGTAAAAAATTGTTTAAATTTACAGTTTTTTGTATAATACTCACGTTATATATCTTGTCATCTTTGTCAATTATCACCGATGCCTTAAATTTTATTCAAAGCCGCTCAGCCATTTTTACGTTATTCAGGAACCTATCTTTATTGGTAAACATGCGAACTTTTTAAGTTTTAACTAAGTATTCGTCGAATGCACCTAAAGATTAGTAGTATTATTGCGTATAAAAATTGGGCTACGTATTAGTTTTGTACGTTTGATTTAGAGCGAGGTTATTAGGTACTAGACTTCAAGCTATGCCTAAAGAAAACTATTTTCACGCACCCTGTAAGTAGACAAGGTTAAGATTTCAGATCCTGCGGTAGTTTTAGCCTTCAGACGTACGAGTATAACTTAGTCATGTCGCACCCTCCCAAACAGGGTGATCTAGTTACTACTAAGTATGTACTATTAGTTATAATATGTACTAGATTCTAGTATATACTTTGGAAATGATAACATTAGTGAAAAATCAATTTATTTATTCGATATATTTACTTACACTAACTAAAACAATAATAACTAAATTATAAATCAATATAAACGTAGTAATTATTTACAAAAAAAAACACAACATACAAATATATATATAATAAAGAAGAAAAATAAATAATAGATAACTTATTAACACAAATAAAACTAATATAATATCGAACATGATATTGTGTTAATCATAATCATGATTCCTCACCATCTTTATTAGCCTATTTCAGGCTTACTACAGAGTCAGCCTTCCGTCCTTATAGGAGAGGTAAAATGGAGTTTAAGCCCACCATGGTGCTCCAATGTGAGTAGGCGAGGGTGATGTTAAATTCATTAACAACCACTATCATATATTAACGAAAAGGTTATATACCATGGTTAGCCGGTCGTAGTTTCGTCCACTAGTAGGTACGTATTTCTGATACTATCATAAATCTTACATCTTACTTCTATAGTAAAAAGAGGTAAACTTTGTATGGGATAATCTATGGATCTACTGAACCGATATAAAAAGTTCTCTTTTGTTTAAGATTATAAGATGACCAAATCGTCCATCGTGATAGTGTATTATTTATTTATTTATTATTCAACAAACAACACATTGAAGTTAAGCCTAACCATAGTGCAACACAAACCACAGTTAGTTTTACTGTGCACTGGTTATTATTGCATAATACAATATTTAGGAACAAACAGAACATTATTAACAAACAGAAGAGGATAAATAAACAGATTAACAAACAGAAGAGGATAAATACCAAGAATAATCATTAAACTTGTTTTAAGCAAATTTGGCCAATATTTACGTAGATGGTTATTCTACCTATACCTAGTATCTACGGTAAAATGTTATATAGAAAATATTAAGCGTTTAAGGGTAGTTTGAAAAAATATGCGTGTGTACCTACTGTGTATTTTGTTTAGAATAAGCGTTGTCATTCTCCTTTAGATCGGGTCGGAGTTTGTGAAAGATATTTCCTTGCTCTTGAATACGCTAACATGACATGCTAAATCTAAGGCTTTTTGTATCGGTTAACGATAAGTAATGGTTCTTTACCGAAAGTTTTCATATAATTTAGCTATGGTGTTAAGCAAATTCTTGTAAGAGGTAATCTTTTTTTTTATTTACTCGTTTACACTTACAAGAGAAAGTTTCTGAGTGACCACAATTTATCATCATCATCACACAGCCGATGGACGTCCATTGCAAGACTGGCATGACAGGCTTTTTGTAGGGACTTCTAAACGTACGGTGCATAACAAAGTTTAGACCAGTACTGACCACGCTGGGCATCAGCGCAGAAATCTAGATCTCTAGGTCGCTAGATCTCTCGCGCCGGTGTGAGGCATTTAATAATCTAGCCCGTGGAATGGATATACCGCCATTCGTCAGTCGTCAGAGCCTCGTCGGTCCATCTGCAGGGTGCACCACTAGCAGATGAGGTTGGCAGTTGGGAGGCTGACTGATACTAGCCTCCCCCTTACACCTTGATGAATACTTTTACTTTTTACAAAACACTTACCCCACGGTTTCACCCGCGTAGATCACATTTCTTTAGGTAGGTAAATTGGAATAAAAAGCATCCTAAGTTATTTCTTATATCATCAGTTAACGGTCAGAAAAGTCCCATATAAATCGGTTCAGCAGATTAAGAAATTAACATTAAATATGTTCAAAGGTACCTATCTAAGTTAAGGTAGGTCATATTTCGTACATTAGACTGGTTTCAGAGTGAGATTAATAATAATAATAATAATTAATCTAAGTACATAAAGTACATTTGTAAAGGCTTAAATTAATAAGGGGTGGATAGACGGAACATTCAAGAGCTTCAAAGGGTGGAATTTGCTAAATTTTATACAATAAATGAAAGTGAAAAAAAAAAACCTATAATATATTCCTATATTTACCCAATAATCAATAGAAATAAAAAAACATAGCTACAAAGTACATTCTGACAATTGAAAAATATAGTTTCAAGAGTCAAGAATAACATTCTCTAACGAACCGAGCAAAGCCAACAAAACCAGTAATTGTCATTTATTTACCTTTCCACATGCAACGTCGAGCACTAATGCAAAATCGACGAAGCTTTGCCAACAAAACAAACAAAATCGCTAGAATACGCCGGCTGACCATTTAGTCTAAGATCCGGCATTAAGAGATGTTCCCTCATCTGCTATATAATAGTGTTAAGATATAAATGATATATAATATTCACACATTACAAATATGTTGCCTAAATTTCTGACAGATATATTTTACCGACAAAATCTAGGAAACCATAAACTAGGTCAAAGGTAACTTAATACAGATAAATTAATCATAAAATAAGCTTTCATTTGACATATTATAGGACTAAATAAATAAATAACACTTACTCACCTGTTTTATATCTGGCAACCCCACAGTTGCAACGGTGAAAGCCGGCAACCTTTACGTTTTCAATTCTGTTGGGTGCACAGATTAATTATGATACTGCTACTACATAATGATGTTGAGTGTATTATTTTATACCAACGATATTTTTTAATTAACCAACGAGAAAAATAGATTAAACAAATTTAATAAAAAAAATTATCCGCCCGCAATATACATAGGCAACCTATTGCAATATGTCAATCTGAATATTTCCCATCATTTATTTCTTACCCCAGATAAATAACAGCTGAGGGTACATACTTCATAAGCCGGATCTTTTACTATTACCGTGACGTTTATATTTTGCAGCGGAAAATGTTAACTGGAGGCATAACTCATTTCAGTCCACGTGTATACAAAATAATATAAATACCAGTGTATCTGTCTATTGTTGAGTCGTGATAGCCCAGCGGATATGACCTCTGCCTCCGATTCCGGAGGGCGTAGGTTCGAATCCGGTCCGTTGCATGCACCTACAACTTTCACTATCACTTGTCTCAAACGGTGAAGGAAAAACATCGTGAGGAAACCTGCATACCTATTTGAAAATTTTCTTAATTGTGCGCGTGCGCCAGCTTAGTGGACTAAGGCTTCTGAGAGGAGACTCGTGCTCAATAGTGAGCCGAATATGGGTTGATAATGATGAACCCTTAAATTGGTGCACTTTTGTAAATTCTTGAAGCTTAACAGTTTGCTACTTCCAGTTCTTTTGTTCAGTTTAGTTTTTCATTTTTTTTAACTGTTTGCTACTTCCAGTTGTTGCACCATAAGTTGAAAGCACTTGCGATTAACAACAGACAAATTGGCAGTTGTTAATCTTTTTCTGTTGTTAAAATTACATATGATCTTTGGCACGAGTGAAGCCAGAGATGAAGCCTTGTAAATGTAATAAACAAGAGAAATGCGTCTGGACAACATCGGTCGATGCACCGCAGTTCAAAGTTCTCGGTATAAACAAAACTACTTGCATAGTAATTGCTTGCTGAAAACACCGGACAAGTGCGAGTTGAACTCGCGTCACGAGGGTTCGAACGATATTAATCTATCATGTTTTGAAAACTGTCCTGCGATTGTATCTAATTATATAATTTTTAGGCTTAATTTTTTTTGTTTCGTTTGAAAAAGGCAAAGGTATTACACCGTAAAGGATGTCCCATGTCTTCAAATCTCGTTCTATTCGCAATTCAATAAAAAAATAAACGCATTCCACAGACAAGAACGCTGCATTTAATTCCAATTTAAAGTTTTTTATTTATTTTTCAAAACAATCAGTGCCTTACCTATAATGATTCTATTTTCGAATAAAACCTCCTCCGTTAGTTAGTAGGCTAGTACTTAGCTAGTAGTCGTAACAGACAAGAATTAAAAAAACAAAATTGTTTTAGCCCCTAGAGGCTAATATGCTTGTTTAGCCCCGCTGTGGAGTGGTAATGTGACAGTGTTTTTGAGCAAGAGTAGTGAAAAATATATTTGAGATCACCTTATCTAGCTATTTCATTTGATATGTCACACAATGCAGTTTACATTTTTATTTCAACTTTCCATCTTACGTACCAACATAAATGCCCGCCCATACTCAAATTTCACCTATTCACGGTACATCTCTTCGTTTGGGTCACACGAATTGATATGTGTACCAAATTTCAACTGGATTGATGCAATACATTCGGAGAAAACAGACAGACATTAAAATGTGCGCGAGTGATATTAAAAGTGTTTCGTTTTTGACTGCGTACGTTTGAACCCTAAAAAGAACTGAACAAGTTATTGGTACTACGAGTAGAAGGTAACAAAATTATTATTACTCTAATAGATTTTTTTTGGTTTCTTATTTGTAATATTCTAAAACATTTAATATTTTAGAATGTTTTAAATTAATTGTATTTTTCTGAAAACATTAAAATTCTATAAAGTTCTTAATTAATTAAATGTTTTGAAAGTTTTCTAAAAACGCTTAAAATTTCAGAAAGTTTTTAATTAATAGTATTATTCTGAAAACATTTAAATTTTTGGAAAGTTTATGATTAATTGTAATTTTGTAAAAATATTTAGGTAAATGAAAATAATAGATTCATTAAGTTTGATTCAAAAGTTGAATTGAAGTGCGCTCAGATGGAGTAGCTAAATTCGGATCAGTTTTTGTGATTTGGTAGGCTCGTAACATATCTAATAGTAGAAAATCTTTGAGTAGTTTGTATAAAACTGTTATAGCGACCAAATAAATGCCGTTGAGCGTGACTACAGTTGGCAAAAAAGTATTCTGCGACCCAATATTGATCCATACAGGCAGGCGTTTCGTATAGGTACATAGGAAGGTGCTACATTCTCATATAGCGACACAGAATAATGAATGATCCAGAATGAGTCTACGGCAAGCAGCATGGTGAAGCCGGTGGAACCCATTAAACAAAAAAAACAAACGTCACGCGTCTCTTTGACATCCGCATATACTTACAAACTTTTTTCATAATTTATATTTCAAGATTTGACACTAACAACAATATTACGTAAATTAATATCATAATAGACTAATCAATAATTACCTAGAAAAAATACTCTTCTAATCTATTTTTTTTTTAATATTGAAAAACATACATACAGTGGCGTGCGCGCCATAGATGCATAAACACAATGCATACCCTAACAATTCTTTACATACCTGTATTGGAGGAGGAATTTTCCGTTTTGTACATTTTGTACCTATAGTGCATACCCTAGTCAAAGCCCTTGTGCATGCCACTGCATACATACATAGTGCTTTGTGTCGTACTGACTCGAGTATGTATTCGTTTTTAAATTTTGTACGAATAAATGGAACGGCAACGACACCGCCGTTTTCTGTGCGCTCTATCTACCTATTATTCTTTAATCTGTGTATAGGGAGATACCATTCTCGTTTAAGTTCTCTTGATTAAAATTTTAAATGAAAGCGAGGTCGCTACTGGATATGGATTAAATTATCACGGATGGATAGCTGACTCCGGTAGCACAAATGAAATGCACCTCGTGTGCAGCGATCTATTTTTAACTGCTATCTGTTATTTCATATCCATTCAGTGATTGTATGTATTGTGGGAGAGAGTCAACCCATATTCGGCTCACTGCTCAGCTCGAGTCTCCTCTCAGAATGAGAGGGGTTGGGTCAATAGTCCACCACGCTGGTCCAATGCGGATTAGTACCGGTTAGTTTGACTTCACACAAGCAGAGAATTAAGAAAATTCTCTGGTTTCCTCACGATGTTTTTCCTTCACCGTTTGAGACACGTGATATTTAATTTCTTAAAATGCACACAACTGAAAAATTTGAGGTGCATCCCGGACCGGATTCGAACCCACACCCTCCGGAATCGCATGCAGATGTCATATCCACTGGGCTATCACGTCCTCGTATTTAGTGTGTGGGATATCTTTATTTGGTTAGTACTTAAAATTCAAATTCATCAAATTCATCATTCAGAATACATCAAAATACAATACAATATTCGACCATCTCTGGTATGCAAATAAATGAAATGAAATTAGTCTATAAAATTAATTACATAAACAGCTTTGTTTCTACAAGTATAAATAAAAATCAGTTGCCAAAATGTATGGGTACACGACACACGTATTAAGAAGTAGAAAAGAGATAAATTACCTTAATGCGAACAAAGCCTGTAGGCTTAAATGTAGGCGTCCACTTATCTGCATCGTAAGGACGCATAGCATCAAATGGATTTTTAATTTTACGGTAGATAAAATCCGTTCGAAGCCGAACAGTGGATGCACTTGTATGACTTTCTATACAAAGAGTACTGCGATCGAATATGATGCGATGCGTCCGATACAATGCGGATCAGTGGACGCATAACATATGATATACGCTACGACATAGCTAGAAAAATACATTTAAATTAAATCGACTTTAGTAGCCGTCGAACCAAAAATATCGCTCTCTCGTCCGCTCCATCGCAACGGAAGAGAGATATATTTCTGGTTTGGAACTATTAGTCCAATATATGTCAGTTTGTATTTACGAGATATTTCGTGCACAAATCCGCATTACACGCATCGGACGCATTGCATCAAACGGATTTTTAATTTTACGGTAGATAAAATCCGTTCCATGCGATCCGTACGATGCGGATCAGTGGACGCACTTGTATGACTTTCTATACGAAGAATACATACTTAAATCCGTTTGATGCGATGCGTCCGATGTAGATCTGTGGACGCCTGCCATTAGGCTACCGGTAGAAAAAAAGCGAATGGGTTGGGTATACTAATACAATACATAGTTTCTTCAAATGTTGTCCAGATTCTTCAAAAACAACTTCAAAATGTCCAATTGTTCATATTTCAGCCAGCCAAGCGTAATTTCATTGAAACCGTATAATAAAAGAGAAGTTCTTTTTTCGTTTCGTAAAAGCTTAATGAAAAGAGAATTCCAACAATGGGCCATTAATTATTATTATCCGGCCCGGTCTGAGTTTAAAACTGAAGCCAGAAAAAAGAAAATGGATTTTCCGGCGAAACAAATTAGGTAAACAGGGACCTACGCTCAAGTATAGGTGTGGTGCTACGTACCTACTTATAAATTACGGTATTTATGTTGTTTCTTTTCTCATTCTTATCTTAGTTCAAATAAACGATAAGAAGTGGCTAACTTATGTAATGTTGAATAGCCCACGCAGCTTGTACCATAGAACACAATTTAATACACGTATGCTTACGTGTGAAAGCAAAAATTTGTAAAATGTAGGCAATCCACAAAAATCTTTTTGTCCCTGGTTAAGTTAAGCGTGCGCCTAAAAGTTGGAAAAATGGAAACATCTTTCATAGTAGGTCACTGTCATATTTATTTTACTACCGCCACTGCTAGATTGGTATAGCCACAATTACGAAAATCGCGCGTCAATCACCTTGAAACAAAATTGAAGATTTTTTAGTGAAGTCGAGACAATTTTGTTTATAAAACATGACTAGGATCAAACTCAAATCATGCTTTACAAATTCATGAAATGTGTATGTATTTTCGGGAAATAACTGTTTGATCATGCCAAAAATATACTAGAAAATTTTGGGAACAAATGCTGAAAGAAAAGGTATTATTGATCATGCAACTTTGTCTACAATTAATACATGCTACTCCACTGTCTAAACACTTATTGTTAATCTTTGATAATGTTTTTTGAAGGGTTACCCCGAAGTAAAGTGACAGACTAATAAACTATTCAAAACTTTATTACTTATGACTTTATTACAGTAGTTGTAATATTAAGTATTTTAGCCTAGGCAAGGCAATTACACTGTAAATGAAATATCGACCTATTTGTCGCATGTTGCTAATAGGTCATGAGGCGAACGTGGAGTCTCATTTGGTGCTGTTCGAGAATATTACATGTTGTACCCTTCGTGTTGAGCTCACAGAAAGCGAGCCCGATTCAGCACATTCAGCTAATGTACCCACTAGGGTTGCCAACGTTTCTTCAGCGAAATATAGAATCTTTTAAAGTAACTAAAAAATAAACTTAAAGAAAAAATTGTATTTTCTGGAGAAGTAAAAATTTGGCGCTGGTATATTTGTTACTCAGTTACTTATTTAAACAATATATGTACACTTGTATCATTTCGTTTGTTTATAATATAAGTGTCATTGACTTAATTATGTAATTTTGAAGTCTACTTGATATAAGATTATAATTTATTCATTTTCTTTGTTATATCATTATTTTTTTAAATCAATTAAAATCGAAAGTTCATTTTTCACTAGCAATAACTAAATTAAATTAAAGCAATAATTTATATAAGTTCGAATACGTTGCACGCTCGAAAAATTTTAAAACGAAAGAGATTTAAAACAAACTACTCTCCTCACCAATAAAATGAAAGATTTAATATGTAACATATTAACTGTATCTGTGTGTTGAAAATATGTATAGATGTTTTGCGTCTCAAAAGTATATATGCTTACCGGCTTTATAATATAGATGTAGTCCCGAAGTACAGTGTAATACTGAATAATATAGTATGGTTGGCAACCCTGGTACCTACATACCTACTATACTGTAATTATTTTGCCATGCCAACGCTCATGTTCGCGTAAATTGGGTACATTCTTATTAATTAATTATCGTATAAATTCATATGGGTATTGCTTTTGAAATCTGACACAGAAAACATAATAATCAATCTAGTCAATTTAACCCCGATAATTTAAAAATTCCCAGACAGTCATAAACTAAGCTAAAATAACGAATTTTATATCCAATTTTCATCATAATACTTATAAAGGTTTACATATCTATACTAATATTATAGAGCTGAAGAGTTTGTTTGTTTGTTAACTTGAACGCGTTAATCTCAGGAACTAGCTAAGTGGCACGTCGATTCTCTTTCTACGATCGCAAACGCTTCGAAAACTAGAAAAATGTATGGGAATGACAGATCTTGATCACGTGGCTTGAAACTTGAATTTTCCTCATTTGAGAATCACAAAACAAAATATGAAACGATGACAATGTAGCCGCAATCGACGGTTTATCGTGATTTCCGAGGCAAGGGTACACCCACCAACTTCCCAACTCCCAGCTGAGAATTGTAACTGAAAATTTCTTTGAAGAAAAACGCAGTATCGGACTTGGACTTGATGATCCGAAACATTAGACCAACGATGCTTTACATACTTACATACTAAGCAGAAAGGCCTAGGTTTTATTTCTTTCCAGCAGGCCTGATTGTAGTCAAGCGCAAGCCTATTCTGAATAAAAGGGCTACTTTCAGTAAGACAAAGATAGATCATTGTGGATCAGTTTACTAGATAGAACTCCTGTACTATAAACATTATACGTTTTCCCCGTACGTAGTCGTAAAATGGACGGATTAAGAACGCATTAACACAGTCACGTGTAACGTACGCTTGACTCTTTCAGTTGAATAATTAACTACAGTCTTCCCGGATCCTCTTATAAATTCTGCTCGCGAGCATTTTCAGTCACATTAACTGTAATGGTCATTTATCGATGACGCGTGTGTGGAATTTTAGTGATGTAAACAAACATCGACAAATAGGTACGTCCTGCACTACGAACTTCATACAGAACTATGACTATTGGCGTATCTAGGATTATTTCCTGGGGTGGGCCTGGGGTGGACATATCACTGAACAGAATCGACACTCAATATAAAAGTATCGTTAGCAATATTTGTAAACGCAAACCTCTGAAACGGCTCGACTTATTTATTATTTTTTCTTAGTAGTCTAAGTAGGTCTTAGGTAGGTCTTAATATATTTTTCAAAATGTTTATTACCTATAGGTTTTTCTTTATTATAAGTTGTAATTTTTATTATTTGATATTTTAAATGATTTTTTGTGTAAAATTATTACTATTTCGGCGTCCATCGTAGAATTTCAAATAGGTAGCCCAGTATCCTAGGGTGGGCACTGGACTATTCTAGGGTGGGCCCGGCCCACTCGGCCCACCCGCTATATACGCCTATGACTATGCCCGTCTGGTGCAGTACTAAACTCACGTAAATATTGTACATAATGGAAAATTCCTTCTTCAATACAGTTTTGTAAGGACTGCCTAGGTTAGTGCATTTCTGTATCTATGAAGTGCACGACACTAGTCTTGTATATCACTATACCAATCATCATCAATACATCTACATATTAATATAATTAAAGTTTCTGTCTGTGATTTTAAATTTAACTCCCTCATTGTCATTATTCCATTGTTAAGCTTAAGTAACATTTGATTATGAGGTCCTGAATTCGAGTCAGAGCTAACTAGCTCAGACCAGATCAGGAGCTAGGTCAGGGTATGAAATATTGACCTTTTTTACAGCCCCGTGCCTTGGACAGCACGTTGTGTCGTCATCAGTCACTTTCATTAACATATCACTCGTTACAGAATCAAACGGAAACAGTATCACTCACACATGAATGATACATTCGGCATTGATTGTGATACCGCACTTTACATTTATATGGGATGTACCCTAAAAAATTTTTGAGATTTTACTTTACGGTCTAATGTACTATATCATCATATCACCTGATGGACGTCCACTGCTGGATATAGGCTTTTTGTTGGGACTTCCAAGCATCACGATCCTTAGCCGTCTGCATCCAGCGAATCCCTGCGACTTGATTGATGTCGTCAGTCCACCTAGTGTGGGATCCACCAAAGCTGTAATGTACATATTCATATACAGGTTAATGTACAATACTCATGTTAAATAACATATTTCTAGTACTAACAGTTTCTGTGCTAAATCACGGACGGACAGACGAACATAGCAAACCTATAAGGATTTCTTGTTTCTACGGAACCTTAAGGAATATAGAGGAGAAAGCTTTAGTAGAACCGTTAGCTTTACAAAAGCAATTTGTATAAAGAGTCGTTTTTAATAAACATTAAGTCTTTACATGCATAAAATATCTTGTTTTGCACGCGGCGAGTGGGCGGCGAGAAAAGCGAAGGGAAATCTTGGAGAAAAGCTATAAATAGAGGCGGATGTACTCTTAAATGACACTTTGTTAGCAGTTTTACACGTTCCAAGTGCATTTTAATTTGAATCACGTGGAAACTTGGAATTAAGGCTACGCTGATCATCTTGAATGTTCAAGTATTATGCTGATTCAATTAACTGCCTTGAAGGTTTATTAACCCATGTTTGAGTCTGGGTTGGGCTATGAGATACTAAGATCTTCTTTCTTCTAAGAATTTTTCAGTAAATATTCTTTTTCATGCAAAAATGTTTAGATCAATCAATCAAATTGTTTATTTGTTTATACAGTAAACCATTACAAGGTTCTTAAAATAACTATGGAATTATTAAAGTTTGCATGTATCAAGCCCGATCGGCATGCAAAATATTAATATTAGTTTCCTACATTTTAATAGATCAAAAAAGTAATTTTAATACAATGTATAGGTAGTTAGAGTTAAATAATAATGTAATTGAAAAAAATATTAAATCAATAATGACAAAAAAGAAAATAAAAACGTCAAAAGAATTAAATCATACCTAATGTGAATACAGTCTTCCATTTACCTCCCCTACCCTAATTAACCACCTGGGTACGCCACTGGTGTCAGAGTACATATAAATAGGATTACTCATGAAATAGTACTTTTGTAAGCATTTTATCTTTATGTGTTTAGTTTAGGGCATGGTTATAAGTTCCATATTTGTTTTGCCAAAAAAATATTATACTCTTGAGATTAGTGATTTGCGACTTATCTCAATAAGGTCCATAAAAAAAAAAATAAAAAAAAATAAAAAAAAAATAAAAATAAAAAAAACAAATTCCGGTTTCATTACTGGACGCAGTCACATGTCCGAACAAAATGCCGTTTATGATAAACAGATTTGAGTTATTGAGAAGTCAAAAGTTGCCATGGGCGTAGCCAGGATTCTATCTAGGGGGCAGCTTTACTTATATTGAGTATTTCACATTACAAATTGATACTGTCCGACCAATGCTAGTTTTTACAAAACCGAAACCGAATTTAAGTTTCAACTTATAGCTTCAGTTTCGGCGGAAACCGAAACTTCTAAAAACGGCAAATTACAAAACACTTCTTTGAGAATTTTAAAATTTGGTATGAAGCTCCAAAGACCGCTCCTCTACCTCATGACCGTACCTCGCTACGCCCATGAAAGTTGCCTTAAATAGTTCGGTTCGTATACTAGCCGGTGATGGCTCAAGGAGGATAAGAAGTATTGCATTTGAGAAAACACCGTTAATTTGAAATCGCAGACAGACACTTCAATTTTATTTATATACTAGCTGACGCCGCGTGGTTTTAACCGCGTGGTTTCCGTTCCCGCAGGAATATGGGGATATAGCCTATAGCCTTCCGCGATAAATGGGCTATCTAACACTGAAAGAATTTTTCAAATCGGACCAGTAGTTCCTGAGATTAGCGCGGTCAATCAAACAAACAAACAAACTCTTCAGCTTTATAATATTAGTATAGATGTATGTACTATGATGACTGCAGTTGACGTTACTCACGTAACATGCGGCGCGGCGTAGAACCCCCGTAGGCTTTAATAAAGTTGTTATACAACATTATTTTTAACATTTATAGAGTTGTTATACAATAGAGATGTTATACACAAGAATATCTAGTTGACAAATACAGTGGATTATCACGTGGACTCTGTATTTGACAGGTTTATACAACATAAGAAAAATAATAACATGAAAAGTACAATGTTCATTTTGTTAGGAAAATGGGTACTTGTAGATTGTTGTTTTGTTTTGTATTATATAGATAAACAAGTTTTGTTTCATCAAATAGATGTCAAGAAGACACGTGACGTTTGGTTTTTTTTATGGCTTTCACCGGCTTTACCACGCGACTTGTAAAGACTCATTGTGTAATATTCTCTATTCTGTGGATAATTGGGGATGATGACTAGGTTTGAATATATTGATTTTTATGATACATTCGGGTAAATAAGGTCAATGTTAACTAATTTATACATAAAAAGCAAAGATTGTCTGGATATTTGCAAAATAAATAAGATTAGAAATTTCAAAATCCATTAATTTAGATGAAAATTCATACAGTTTTAGCTTCCTTACATTAAATGTGACATTTTTCAACAAATGAACTATAAACGCACAAATAACAAAGATATTAGTAATTTTGTTTGAACGCCCATACAAACCTAACGATCAGCGAGCCAACGACGTCACTAAATCGTGCCATTTTGTATGAAGCGTTTTCCAGGGATCCGCGGCAGCGCCGCAAATCTGACCCTTTAAATCCCTGTAGCTCCGAAAGTAATGATCTCAGATACCCAGTTACTTTTACAAAATTGCTTTGCTATTAGTATACTCTTAATTTATATACAATTTAAAAATCTGTCATCATCCCTACAGTATAGATATTTAACTCTATATTATAAATAAAATAAATTATTAAGTTAAATGCGGCAGATAGTAAACAAAGGTGTTGTATAATCTCTTAATCTTTGTAAAGATAGAGATATATAATGGTAAGATTGAAGTAGGGCTTGATTTCGTAAGTTTAACTAAGTATAAAGGTTTTGCGGTTGAAGGTACTTCGGCTACACCCCGCGTTTACAATAGGGAAAATAGGCATTTACATCATGACGGCAATTTCTACACAAATTTCTTATAATAAATTACTTTTGAGGGCTTTGAATGTTTCAGGGCTGTTTTATACTTTCTCGTAACATGTTTGTAAGAATTTTTAAGATCGTAGACGGTTCAGGAGAGGCACTGAATTTTGAAAAAATCTGTGGTCAGTTGTCACTTTTTATTCTTTTTATTATTTAATGTATTGTCGAATGTAGATTATTATTTTAAACCAATTTCAAAAAAAGGAGGAGGTTCTCATTTCGAGTCTATGTTTTTTTTGTGTGTATGTTACTCGATTACTCGAAGACGCCTGGATCTATTTGAATAAATCTTTTTTTATTTGAAAGGGTATACTCCTGGAATGGTACTTTTTCCTGGGCCGTTCACAGTTGGTATGCTCTTCGTAGATGTAAAAATGCACTGAGACACCTTGAGGACTAATTACCTAATTATCAATTTATACCCACGTAGTTTACTGACGTAGGAATACAGAGATAAAATATAGCCTATTTTACTCGCCGATAATGTAGCTTTCCATTGGTGAAAGAATTTATAATTATATTTGTATGGACCGTTAGTTTCGTAGCCTATTTGTAACAAACTAACAAAAATTCATTTATATCTTACTTCTTAATAGTCAATGATAATTTTATACTATACGGTTACGTCGCTTCAGAATCATCGCAAAAAGTGATCCGAACAATAGGCTACAAAACTGAGCGCACACATGCACAATTTTGTCTTTAATTTTATTTATTTATTTATATATATAAAGTTTTTACACTCCCTGAACACACACTCGACATTGACGATATTAATGTATTATTTGTTTAAATAACGTATTGGTTAACTAACGTACTTAATAACGACCACAACTAAAATTGAGATGTGAAAATTTCCTCTTTTGAGAGCCTCCTTTTTCATGACCTAGTAACACATCTAACAGTATTTAACATCATTGTTAACAGTAGTATAGACACAGAAAACATATGTACAAGGTATAGACAAAAAATCATTATTCAAAGCCTAGAAACGAAATAATGTCCTGTTGGTTTTCAAATATCCTGAAAGAATGGCGGCGCCTAGCCGGCGACGACCTACAAACAGTTAGCCTCGATTCCTTATTGTACTAAATATCCATTTACGGATGGTTAACGTTCACGGAATATGCCATTTAACGATCAAGAATTTGTAGCAATAGCTAATAGGTATGGCACAGTAGGGTGATTCTAAACCAAGTTAAACACAGGTTCGACGATTCATTTCCATACCGTTTATTATTTTTTGAAAGTTCCTGCCATAGAAAAATATCTTTAGAACTGCCCATTTGAAGCAACTAGTAGATATATGGCACAGATGTTGTGAGGTTGCTCTGAACCTAAAAACATTTTAAAATTCTAGTAATTATTATCTATGTAATTAAAGTTTGTAATTGTTATTACTTGATGATAAGATCAAACTCGACTAGAATATCAAATCTGTTCGAGTTTGATCTTATCTCGGACAAAGGCACGTTTGGAACCCGTATCTTTAAGTTTTCGACATTAATTATCACCATTTAATCATAACATAACTTGACGTATCAAAAGTGCTTGTAAACTAAGTCTAATTTAAATAACATGAATAGTTTAAAAAACGAAAAACCCGCTTGATACTTGATACTTATATCATGGGTGCGTTTCAAATATCTTCGCCATCTCTTCATATCCTGTCCGCTATATTGGATTTAAGTTACCTACGTGACTATTTTTTCGTCGTATTCCTGACAGAAAACCCCTTCATTTGATATCCATATTCCATATCATGGGGATGGATTTCAAACAGCTAGTCCGCCATCTTGAATTTGTAATGACTTTTCTTAGCTAGTCATGTATTGTCATCAGAACTCAGAGCGTGTGCAAAATTTCATCCTTACGAACTCCGGGAAGTGGGTTAAATTAAGACTCCAAGATTTTCTTACATACATACAAGTGAAGCTAATATATATGCGTGTATAAATGGATTTTGATTTGATGTGAAGAACCATGACATAGATTTTTTATTTTGATAAATCTTCCGTTATTCGTTGTATTGTAACGTAGGTACATATGATTATTTTTACGCGCTTTTCACCATTAATCACGGTCGGCTATGGTGGCCTTGACGGTGAACGTGTTACTATTAGTTTTGGTGCACAGTTATCGGCATAGCGAATGTTAAATTCTCTATCGCGCTGATGGCATCGGTCATTTCTATATTAAACTCAAAACCAACCGCACTCTGTTTCGAAGCAAATGTGTAAACAGTTATAATGTGCTACTGAATGTTGATATAGTGTAGTGGTAGAAGATAAGTAGGTAAATAAATGTGGCGGTGATCCGTATGAGGTGAAACTATGACGTCACTGAAGCATGGAGTCAACTTGAGCCGTCGGGCGTGTAGGCAGCGCTTGGCTCTGCTCGCCGTTGGGATTCTTCTGGCTGCAGCGTCTGCGAATCCGATAGAAGTAAGTAGAGTTTTCTATTTTATAACCGAAACTATGCAAATAACGTAGTTTCCTATTGATAAAAAAGTGGGTTTAGTACTCGTAGATCCAATAGATCCCCATAACCTCACCTCACACACTTTCTCTCCACATTTTTCAAACCTCCACAAACTTTTTATAATATTTATACCGATAATTTGACCTTTAAGTACTTAAGTTGGTATGTTTTATTTTGTCAGTTATTATATAATTTAGTCCTTGTTTTTCAATTTTAAAACTTATTGATAAACAAGTCAAGTTATTGCACTATTATAAATTCTGCCAGCATTTCCAAGCTATTGAAGGTTAATGCATTTATGCTGAAATACATCTTCTATACTTACAATAAATCTGTAGAGAGGTCAATTCTGTACATGAAATATATTTCCAAAATAACTATCAGGGTCTAAGTAGGTAGGTAGGTAGGTGCCAACAATGCAATCAGTAATATTTTTGACTGTCTGTCTGTCTGTATGTTCGTTATAGAAACAAAAACTACACGACAGATTTTAACGAAACTTGGTAAAATTATTTTTCATATTCCTGGGCAGGTTATAGTATATTTCACGCTACGATCAATAGCAGCAGAGCAGTGAAGGGAAATGTTGGGAAAACGGGAGAAATTACTCCATTTTTACAGCGATACTACTGTGAGGGCTGGACTCATAAAATCTAAGGGCGGGCGAAGTCGCAGGCGTCCGATAGTTAAATAAAGAGAACGGCTGACAGAGCAACGAGATATCTTTACACGAACCATTTAAGGCCACATTAATCTCCTTTATAACTCAAAATCTATTTAACATGAAAACATGTGGTTGACGCATTAAATCCCGTAAGCTATAGGTATCTACAATACTAAATTTCATAACTACAGCTCAAATAGTTGATGAGATATTAACGTCTAAAAATTTCAAATGTATGATATATGGGTAGACCACAATGTATACCCACTCCTAGATGACCTAATAGTAGACCTAGTTCCCATCCGCATGAGAATATGGTGATAAGATATTGTAGCTTTCCATTGATAAAATATTTTTTTAAATCGGTCGAGTAGTGTTTTACTTAAATTATAACAAACAAACAGGCAAAAAAACGTTCACTCTTTATTTTAGTTTACGAGTATATAGGACGTATTGTACGTACTTAAACTGGTCATGGTTTGTTACTATAATGGATTTTCTTATCTATGATTTCTGATCCTTCCGATCCTTTTATATAGAGTTGGCGACAAGGAAAGATGTTTTTTTTCAATCACATTCACGATTATGTCAATGAACTGCCTTTTTGGTCTATTGGTTAACTTTTTTGACTACGGATCACTAAGATACTGGGTTCGAGTCCGAGTCATACTCTGAAATATAGCTTTTTCTTTTTCTCAAGAAATTCTCAATAGAGCAACTCTGGTCAGCTACTGCATTTATTTAAACAATCTATACTTATAATAAATCTGTAGAGAGGTTAATTCTGTACATGCAATATATTTCCAAAATAACTATTAGTGACCGATACTAATGCCAAAAATGCAATCAGTAAAATTTTTGTCTGTCTTTTTGTCTGTCTGTCTGTATGTTAGTAATGGAAACAAAAACTACTCGACGGATTTTAATGCAACTTGGTGCAATTATTCTTCATACTCCTGGGCAGGTTATAGTATAGGTAGTTTTCATCACGCTACGATCAATAGGAGAAGAGCAGTGAAGGAAAATGTTTGGAAAACGGGAGAACAGAACTCCATTTTTACAGCGATACTACTGTAAGGGCTGTATTAAGGAGGTCTAAGGGTGGACGAAGTCGAGGGCGTCCGCTAGTCTTAAATAAATAAATAATAAACCGGACAAGTGCGAGTCAGACTCGCCTATCGAGTGTTCCGTAAGTAGGATCATTGTAATTGAATAGTTCAGGACATCGAGTTACGCAAATTTTGCCGAGCTTTCTTCGAAATTTCGTAATTTGAAAAGAGTTTTAAGATTTTTTGAGATAGGTATATTCTTGTACTTGTGATATTTAATGACATTATTTGCCAAACGAATGTCTTTTGCTGAATAGTCGCCCGTATTATTTTTACGTAAAATTAGACGTTTGATATTTCACAACTTCATGTTATCGTAGACCTGATGTGATACCTCCTCCACGCATTCCCGGAATAAAGGTCTTGAGAGACAGATCTGACTGACAATCAAGTGATCTTATAAGGGTTTCGTTTTGAGGTAGATAACCCTAAAAACATAACCCTGAGCCCACCAACTCTCATTGCGTGTATGTGGTAGGCTTAAGCAGGGCGAACTCCACCTCTCTACGGAACACTTAAAAACGTTGATGATGATTAATGAATGATTCAGCAAAAAACTCCTTGGTCGCAATAATGGTTACGTTAACCCTTTTCCCTCTTACTGTGCGTAATCCATGAAAGGGCAAGCCCATTGTGTAGTATTAGGTATGTGTAAATAATGTTGTGTAATATCGTAGGTGTAATAATGTGACGTATAATCCTTCTACAGACGATTTGCTGTTACAGTTATAAAACTGGAGCCTTTTTTATGATTTATTTTTTTCTTTAGGCGGGAAAATCCTTATGGACACCCTTTAAGGTCCTTTTCCTGGTGCTAAACGCTGGTGTACCTGCCATTACAACAACCAACGTCGCAGTCTTTCGGCACTTTCCCAGTGCCCTTTAATGTTTCTAATTTTCTTTTCATTATACTTTCCAGAATATTAATTAGGTTTTCCATTGTATTATATTAATTAGGTTTTCCATTGTATTTTCCTGTCCTAGCTCCTTTCTTACTACATCTCATTCGATTATGAAACGCGGACAACATAACATAGTGTGTTCGGCATTTTAATTCGTGTTATAGAATGAGAGCCGGCAAAAGCCAGACAAACTACACAAACAAATTTTATATAGACTAAAAGTTTATCAGCCTGTGCTCCTACTATAGATAACCTACCTGTAGCTTGGCAACTTCGTTCATAACACTCCCGATGGTCCGCGCGGGCCGGGGGGCGTGTAGTGATGAATGAAAAACCCACGACTGATGCACCTCACTTCCTCACGATTTCACACCCGCGCAGTCTGAAAAATAATTTTAAAAAACACTATAATCATTCGAAAAACACTGTTTTTAACGGTTTTTTAAGGATTAAAAGTTAAAACTTATTTATGGTAGGGGGACAATCTCTCTTTATAAAATAAGATACCTATCTATCTCTGGCTCTTCACAGCCGAGCCTTCAGGACCGATAGTGGAGTCATTAAGTAAACCGAAGGACTTGACTGTTCAAAACTGGTTGTAAAGTAAGCCTACTTGAAATATTTGAATTTCCAATTTCAATTGAATATCTGCGTAGTTATTTTGTTCAACACTGGACTTCTTTTAACTTCTATTATAAAAAAAAGTTTCTATAGACTACAAAATCATGCTGTAGCTTAATTAGGCCCCAATAATATCAAAGTGCAAGGTTTCGTATTATACATTTCCTCTATTGTGTGAGGCTGCGGCGTTGGGCTGAACTCTTGCCAGCTGCAGATTGTATCTTGACCTTTTTGCGAACTCTTTGCAACTTCCGATGGCCTTGACAATGGCGACGTTTACAGCATTAAACGCATTTTAAAATGAAAATAATTTAAAATTGCTTTAAAATTATCAAAACGTCAAATACCTAGTAGACTGCAAGCCCTTGAACAAAAATTACCTGTGAAATGACCCAACGTGAATAACGCTTTGCTATTTCAAAAAAAAAACTCTGAACATTATGCCGTCATTCCAGAGCGATACAATGGTGAGTACGCGAGTGAATGGAATTTCTCATGTACAAATGATGACACGACTAATTATAATTGTACGGCTTTGTTATAGTGTTAAATATGATTAAAAATAAATGTCGAAAATCCTAGTGGTATAGGTAGGAAGTTACTATAAAAATGTACCTAATGTCAAAAAAATGGCATCTACTGGCGGTTTACCACAACATTTTGCAAAACTTTCATGATATATGTCCATCTTATTTATGGGCATGCACCTCCAACTTTTCATTTTAGCAAAATAAATATCACGTGTCTCAAACGGTGAAGGAAAACATCGTGAGGAAACCTGCATACCAGAGAATTTTTTAATTCTCTGCGTGAGTGAAGTCTGCCAATCCGCAGTGGGCCAGCGTGGTGGACTATTGGCCTAACCCCTCTCATTCTGAAAGGGTTGTTAATGATGATGATGATGATGATAGTAAGGTCTGACCCTGTCGCTTAGGATAGGTACACCCAGAACACTATACGATGCATAGTAGAGTTAGAGAGTTAGAAAGAGATAGAACAACTGTTGAGTTTCTTGCCAGCTCTTCTCAGCAGAACCTGCCTTCCGAACCGGTGGTAGTATAGCTAGAGTATTTATAAATAGTAAACTAAGTCTGTTTGAAAGAAATGGATTTTGAATTTTGAGTGTTAGATAATGTCGTCTACAGCGCTTGAGATTTCGATGAAATCTGATAACTTTTAGCGCGAGTAATAGCCTTGGCCTGACTTTACATAAAAATGTTTTGATGGGTTGTATTGTATCATCAAAACTACCACGAACATAAAATAACATTGAAAATTTTGAAAACCCCCGAAGGTCATGATATTATTAAGCAATATGTAATTTGGTGGTTACAAATGGTTCTGGATCTCAGATTCTGGAAATTCTTAGGAGCCTGATATTTGGGTAAATGATATTTCAAAGTGTTAGCTTCGTTATGACTATACAAAATACACAATTTGTAAAACTTTTCTCGATAGTTTATTTTTTTGAAAAATACATGTTTTGCTCACATTTTGCTTTCAATCTCAGGAAAAGCAGACTTATTTTCTTAAATTTTTGTTTTGTATAGAAAATTAGGTATATATCTTGAACATGGCCATTTTGTT